>NC_143155.1:13964439-13986330 GCF_041381405.1 Jatropha curcas
TCACAATATTCGTTGGCTCGGTAGTTCCTTGGTAAGGGGTTGGGTGGTGGCCTTGCTTCCAAAGGCTTGATGTAGTTTGCTTTGACAGCCTCTCGGAATACCAAAAGGATCGGCATGCCGAGATCAGTATATGTTCTTCTTGACGGGCCGCCATTTCTCATGTTTCCCATGTTTCCCACACGTAAAGGATTCGTGGGGGTGATGCTTGCCACTTCGTGGACTTTCCCGGGCTGGCTAGGTTTTTTGTATTTTGAGGTTCCCGAGTCTTCCTTCAATTGCCCCATTTGAAGTAAATCCTCTACCTTCGTAGCAGTGGCAATAAGCGACTGAAACGTAGGTAGGTATTGTGTTTGGAGCTGTGACTGGTAGATAGGCAGTAAATTCTTGATTATGATGTCAACTTGTTCCTGTTCAGAGGGTCGGTTGATCATTTGAGCGGCCTTGGCCCTCCACCTCGTAAGGAACGAGGAAAAGGGTTCATTGTTTTTCTGTTTGGTGGTTTCCAGCTCTCTTCGAGTAACATCCACCTCCATATTATAGCGGTACTGTGAATTAAATGCATTATAGATGTCTTCCCAGGTCTTCATCTTAGACCAATCTAGGCTAACAAACCACCTCAAAGTAGCACCGGTGAGTGATTGTTGGAATAACTGAGCAAGGAGTTCGTTGTTTAGTCCAAACGGGCTCAGGGCACCCACATACATTTTCAGATGCGTTTTAGGACAAGTGGTTCCATCAAATTTGTCCATGTTGGGCATCTTGAATTTTGTAGGTAATCTTGCTTCGGGGAACAAGGACAAAGAGTCCATGTCCACCACCTCTTTGTGTGTTTTAAGGGCAGTGACAGATCTTTCTAAGAGTTCTAGCTTTTCTCTCATTTTCTGAGCTTCGAGCTCAGATGTAGTTTTGGTGGGTATGTCATCCAAGTTATGGTTTGAAGATGATTGTGCAGCATTAGGTCTTTGGCTAGAGGCAGCAGGACCCTTTCCTCCAACCGAGGCCCCATTTTCATTACCATTACCCAGTTCAGCTATTAAGGCGGTCCTTTGGGCAACCAATGCCTCATTCATCCTAGCTTGCAGTCTGACTTCTAATTGTTCCATAAGGGTTTGGATATCAGCTAGTGATGCCATTGGTTTCGAAGTTGATGAGATTGGTGATAGCACTGTAGGTGTGGCTGGCACTGACGTCGGCACTTGAACAGTGGGTACCTGTAAGTATGAGGGTAGTGGTATTAGGGTACAGTAGGTGGTATTGTGTATCAGGGTAACTGATATGAGGTAGATCGTCTCTTTGTCCAACTGTGCATGCTTAAAACAAAAGAATGTTTTGTGTCCCTTTTGTGTTTATTTGGTGTTTATGATATGTCGTGAATGCGCACAACAACATGTCATAATCCGTTTCAATGAGATGATTCGCATTATTTGGTGCATACAGTCCTAAAGAATAGGTTTTGTAGACTATGACACAAATAGAGAATTGGCTTATAAAGGGACCCTTGAACCTTGAGTAAGGATATACCTAACCACATGTGAAACAAAGAGTTTCGCGTGGGTCCAACGGTACCCATACTCATGGGCCACCCCCAAAAGGATTAGAGATGGTTTGCGGTAACAGGGAGGACGCTTTGGCTGTCCATCGACATAATCAAAGAGACCTGCCGATCAGCGCTACTTGCTATCCAGACTCAGAAGTTTGAACAGAAGGAGAAGAAATTCATTTGAAATTCATTTTTTATGCAATGGAGAAAAAGATTCTCAATCGTTCAAATAAATCAACAAGTTTTAATGTTTTAATCACATTTTACGATTAAGTCCAAATTTCCTTGTCAAGTATTCTTAAAGAAAGAACACTCGATTCGTGCTAGGATACCCTGCAAAACAAGGCACATCAAAATAATACCCTAAAGAAGGGCAGGTTAGTTAATGCAGCAATTGTAGTCCACTTTATGCAAAATGATTAAAATTAATTAATATCTTCCCCAGCAGAGTCGCCAAACTGTGAACCCCTCCCCAAAACATCAGATGCATATGGATGCATGTGACTAAAGGCAGAAATGCACGTGAATGTATGAGTCACCACCTTGTTTAATTATTTTAGGGTAAACTAGGAAAAACCCTAAGTGACTCCATTTTTTTAATTAACCTAATTACTAGATTAATTAACCCAAAGTTAAGGCATGGTCTACGAACCCGAGGTGGATCCCGAGACTATGTCATGTTGATGAACTAACCATGAATGAATGCTTTGCAAGGTGATTAATGTAATCTGGACCAATTTTTAAGTGATTTTGACTTGCCGCTCGGGGTTAAATCCCTAACGTGCCTACGTACTTCCGTTTGAATGGAAGATCAAAGTCAACGTAGTTCGATAGGCCTTCTTTGAAGGGCTTTGAAGGTGTATGCTTAATGCATGAGTGTGTGTATGCTTTGTGCATGTTTGTTTAGGCATTTTGCCAAAGAATCGATTGATTCGATTAGGCGTTCGTCGCCAAAAATGTTGGTTTTAAGGCATTTGTGCCAAAAATGGTTGTCGGGCGATTTGTCGCCAAAAGTTGATATTTGGGCTTATTATTGCCAAAATTAATGTTCGGGCTTATTATTGCCGAAATTGATTTTGTCGGGCGATTTGTCGCCAAAATGATTGATTTCAAGGCTTTTAGCCAAAGATGGTTCATTTTAAGGCATTTTGCCAAAAATGGTCGATTTTAAGACTTTGAGCCGAAAATGGTTGATTTTAAGGCATTTTGCCGAAATTATTCGATTTTAAGGCTTTAAGCCGAAGATGGTTCATTTTAAGGCATTTTGCCGAATTATTCGATTTTAAGGCTTTTAGCCAAAATGAGTTGGTTTAGGCAATTTGTTTGCCAAAAGTGTTGATTGGGCGATTGTCGCCGAAATTGATTGAGTTTAAGACCTTTGGCCAAAATGTGTTGATTTAGGCAATTTGTTTGCCAAAATGACGTGATCGGGCGATTGTCGCCAAAATGATTGATTTTAAGGCTTTAAGCCAAAATTGATCGATTTTAAGGCTTTTAGCCAAAATTGATTGATCAATTCAAGGTATTATGTCAAAAAATTGATTTAAGCGATTTGTCTCTAAAAATGGTTAATCTTATTTATAGGCGATTTGTTTGCCAAAAATTGATTAAGCCGTAGGCAATTTATTGCCAAAGTGTAATTGATTAAACTGTAGGCAATTTGTTGCCAAAACGCGATTGATTGAAGCTTTTAGCCACAACTATCAATTAATTGGACTTAAGCCGGATTTGTTCGAAATAAGGCGATTGAACCATAGTTATTAATTAACTAGATTCTTTAGCCAAAATTGTCGGATTTAAGATCTAACGCCACGATTATTAATTAACCGGGCATTTAAATTTAATCATGCTTAATCAAAGTACTTTATTTACCTAAATAATGACGTGAATGCATTTATGCAGTTGTAGAATTATTAAGAGTAGAAGAGAAATATGCATGAAGTGCTAAAATTAAATGAGCAGAGTTTCGTTTATGTACCTGATTTAATCGACGACCGCTTCTTAGCTCCAGATTAAGCTCCTCGTTCGGGGAATATCAATTAATTAATTAGAATTTGTTTAATTTTTAATGGCCAAGTATCACAACGTATAAAAATAAAGACTAAATTAAAAATGCAAAAAAAAATGGTAAAAGAATCGCAAAAGCGTGAGGGAGAAAGATCGTCCGTCAACACAGACAGGAGTGGCCAAAATGAAGACCCGGAGGCCATTTTTATAGGCAGAATTGGGCATCCGGCGGCAGGTCCCGCTGGTGCCGGCGGCAGGTGCCGCCGCAGGTCGGCAGCAGGTGCCACCGGAGGCCCGGTGGCAGGTGCCGGCGGCAGGCGTCGCCGTGCTCAGTGGCGGCCCTTTGGGTTTTTCACTTTAGAGGGGTTTTTAGGAGTTTCGGGTCTCCGAAAAATATTCCGGGACCTGTTCCGCGATCCTCGCGACATTCCGGACGTTTTAACTACCATATTGGCATACTTTCGGTGAACTTCCAAAATGGCCTTCGGTCCGGTCGGGGTGTCTGTAGTCTAGAAAAGCAGGCTTTTCAAGCCTCAAAATTTGAGTATTCACATAACCAGAAGCGGGAGACAGTATGAACCATTAGTTTTGGACAAAGTCCAAAATAACCCCTATCAAAGGACAGATGAACCAAAGGAAGACCCGGTACTCTCACAGTTAAAAAAGACACAAGCTAGGGTATCGATTTGGGAACTTCTGGCATCATCCTTTCCTCATTGCCAAGCTCTTTGCAAGGCTTTGAGTCAACTTCAAGCATCGGTGGAAGTTAGCCCTGAAGTGTTGGTATCCACCCTCACCCAATCATCAACGATGCAAAGCATCGGGTTTTCCGACGATGACTTACCCAAGGAGGGAGGCAATCACAACGATGCCCTTTACATCACTGTTCAGACCAGAGATAAAATTGTGCCCATGGTTCTCATAGATAATGGGTCAGCACTGAACGTCTGCCCACTAAGGGTAGCCAGCTGTCTGGGGTTGGAGGAAACAAATTTCATTCCATCCGACCAGATAGTGAAAGCATATGACAGCACCCGAAGAGAAGTATTGGGGGTTGCTACACTAAAATTAGTAATTGGGCCAGCCATAATGGAGGTACCGTTCCAAGTAACTGATGTGCCCACCAGTTTCAACCTGCTTCTAGGACGGCCATGGATACACCATACCAAGGCAGTACCTTCCTCTTTGCACCAAAAGGTCAAATTCCCCTACGCGGGTAAAATTATAACGATTCAAGGGGATGATTACAGCCAGCTCAAGAAACCCAAGGGCCAGCCTCTCTTTGAGGTCAACCCCGAAAATGCCAATTTTCCCCTTTCTGGATTTCAGTATGACACTGTGCAGTTCATAGAAGGAAAAACTGCGAACTCTCGAATTCTCTTTGATTTCGGGACGGTGCAAATAAACTGCATAGTTCCTTTGATGCTGAAGATGTCCTATCTGCCGGGAATGAATATGGCAAGGTCTGGGAAGAAATGCCCCACGCTGCAAGCTTGGGAGTGTCTGGTGAATGAAGGGACTTTTGGGCTGGGTTATCAGCCCACTGATGAAGACCGTGCTGAGAAGACCAGAAGAGGAAAGAAGAAAAGCATACAGATGCCGTCACACTTCTTGACTTTGAATAGTCACTTCTGGAAATCGGGAGAGACGATTCCTTATCGTAACTTCCAAGAACCGTTTTACTGCCCGACTGCTAAGAAGATGCTGCCTGGGTTAGAGATATTCTCTGATGTTTAGGGTAACAAGCCCGAAACAATAACTGAACTAAAAGTGGAAGACTTCATGCAGCCCAGTCTCTTTGATGAGGTTACAGTCGTTACAGGAAATGATGGGGACCAAGATCTGCTGGGCCTGATCAAGCCGAACGAAGGCCCTCTCACCAATTGGTACGCCGAGGAGGAGCGCGCTGCTGATAAACCCCCTCCCGAGTCAAACCTAGAGTCAAAATATGTAATCAAGTCCTGTATTGAGTCTGAGTCTGACCCCGAGTATGAAACCGAGTCAGAGTCCAGTTCCAGTCCTGAGTCGTCTGTGTCGGATTTTGAAAACCCAGATTTCAAATTTGATGTAATTTTTGAAGACGATTCCGTCATTATCAATAAAGGCTTGCAAATTATTGACTACCCCGCATGTCTATCTTTCCAAGCATTTCCAAGCAAAAATAATGAAAAAGAAATAAATGAAATGAAAAATGAAAAAGAAAAAATAATAATTGGCAAAGAAGAAAATGAACATACATACATTGCATCTGACTGTGTGAACAGGGAACAGGTCATTGAATGCTTGAAGAAGTTTACCGATTGCTTCATGTGGAAGGCAAGTGATATCATGGGAATTGACCCTGCAATAGCGGTGCACAAGATTCCAGTATACCCCGAGGCTAAGCTAGTAAAACAGAAGCTAAGAAGGCTGAAAACAGAATGGTCCTTGAAAATCAAGGAGGAAGTAGCCAAGCAACTGGAGAATAAGTTCCTAAAACCCATTGCTTACCCAACATGGTTAGCAAATATTGTGCCGGTGCCGAAGAAAGATGGCAAAGTCAGAATGTGTATGGACTATCGGGATTTGAATAGAGCATGTCCGAAGGACGACTTCCCCCTGCCGCATATTGACTTGTTGGTGGACCGAATGGCGGGACACGAGATGGTCTCCTTGACCGATCTTGTTGTCGGATACAACCAGATAACGATGCATGTGCCGGACAAAGAGAAAACGGCATTCATCACGGAATGGGGGACCTACTGCTACAGAGTTATGCCTTTTGGGCTCAAAAATGCTGGGGCAACCTATCAAAGAATGGCTACAGCCATCTTCCATGACATGATTCATGAAGAAGTAGAAGTGTACGTGGACGATATGGTTGTTAAATCAAAAACAGCTGAAGAACATACAACAGCACTTGAGAAGTTCTTCCTTAGACTTCGAAAGTACAATTTAAAGCTTAACCCAGCAAAATGTCTGTTTGGAGCTACGTCCGGAGTATTTCTGGGGCATATGGTCAGCTGAAAGGGCATAGAGATTGACCCTTCAAAAGCCAAAGCCATTGTAACGGCCCAGCCCATGTGTGATATTGTCCGCTCTGGGCCCTACGGCCCGCACGGTTTTGTTCTTGGGGGAAATGGGAAACTTCCCAGGAGGTCACCCATCCTAGGATTTCCGTTAAGCGAGCACGCTTAACCTCGGAGTTCTTCCAACTCTCCAGCCATTTGACCACCAAAAGGCCTCACACATGTTTTAAATCGCCCACCTTAAGTACATCACTTCCCTCTCGCACTTAACCGATGTGGGATTCGCCTAAGGTGAGTGCACTGTGAGTGCACTGTCACTACAGCCACCGCTCACCCCCACTGAGGGACTCAACGTCCTCGCTGAGGTTTGCCCCACCACTGGTCAGAGGAGCGAGGCTTCGGCTCTGATACCAATTGTAACGGCCCAGCCCATGTGTGATATTGTCCGCTCTGGGCCCTACGGCCCGCACGGTTTTGTTCTTGGGGGAAATGGGAAACTTCCCAGGAGGTCACCCATCCTAGGATTTCCGTTAAGCGAGCAAGCTTAACCTTGGAGTTCTTCCAACTCTCCAGCCATTTCACAACCAAAAGGCCTCACACATGTTTTAAACCGCCCACCTTAAGTACATCACTTCCCTCTCGCACTTAACCGATGTGGGATTCGCCTAAGGTGAGTGCACTGTGAGTGCACTGTCACTACAGCCACCGCTCGGGGACATCCGATAAAATTGGTATCAGAGCCGAAGCCTCGCTTCTCTGGCCGGTTGTGGGGCAAACCTCAACGAGGACGCTGAGTCCCTAAGGGGGGGTGAGTGGTGGCTGTGAGCGGTGGCTGTAGTGACAGTGCACTCACAGTGCACTCACCTTAGGCGAATCCCACATCGGTTAAGTGCGACAGGGAAGTAATGTACTTAAGGTGGGCGGTTTAAAACATGTGTGAGGCCTTTTGGTGGTGAAATGGCTGGAGAGTTGGAAGAACTCCAGGGTTAAGCGTGCTCACTTAATGGAAATCCTAGGATGGGTGACCTCCTGGGAAGTTTCCCATTTCCCCCAAGAACAAAACCGTGCGGGCCATAGGGCCCAGAGCGGACAATATCACACATGGGCTGGGCCGTTACAGCCATTCTGGAAATGCCAGCACCGAGAACGGAAAAGGAAGTTCGGGGTTTCCTGGGAAGGCTACAGTACATCAACCGGTTCATCAATCAATTGGCCGATACTTGTGGTCCGATTTTCAAATTGCTCAGGAAAGGAGTAGCTGTCAAATGGAATGAGGATTGTCAGAAAGCTTTCGACCAAGTCAAGCAATATCTGTTATCCCCGCCAGTGTTACAGCCACCAAGACTAGGAAAGCCTTTACTGTTGTATCTATCAGTAACAGAAGAAGCGATGGGTGCAATGCTAGCTCAACAAGCAGAAGATACAAGGGTAGAAAATGCCGTGTATTATCTCAGCAAACGGATGCTAGACTACGAGCTAAAATACAATAAGATAGAGAAGTTGTGTTTGGCTCTAGTATGGGCGTGTACAAAGCTGCAGCACTATCTCTCGTCCTACACCACCTACGTTATTTCTGAATCGAACCCCTTGAAATTCCTTATGGAGAGGCCGGTTCTTGACTGTAAGATGGCTAAGTGGGTGTCAGTGCTCGCAGCTTATGATTTGAAATTTGTACAACGGAAGGCAGTGAAAGGCGGAGCCTTGGCCGATCAATTAGCAGAATTACCGATCGAAGACCAAATGCCGGAGGTGGAATTTCCTGATGAAGACTTGTTGAGCTTGGAAAATGAAGTATGGGAGATGTACTTCAATGGAGCTTCAAACTACCATGGAAATGGGGTTGGTGTCGTATTCAAAACTCCTTGTGGAGAATACGTCCCAATCGCAGTCAAATTAGATTTTGACTGCACCAACAATGAAGCCGAGTATGAAGCTTGCATAAAGGGGTTAGAAGCAGCCCTGGAAAAAGAGATAAAGGTCCTCAAGGTTTTCGGAGATTCCAAATTAATAGTCTCCCAAGCTTTAAGGAAATGGAAAATTAAAGAAGAGCGTTTGGTTCCTTACCTACAACGCTTGGACGAATTGGCTCAGCAATTTGAGGATTTATACTTCTGTGAACACCCAAATTTTGAGGCTCAGAAAGCCTGTTTTTCCGGAGGCTATTTCAGAAGTTCACCGAAAGTATGTCAATATGGTACTTAAAATGTCCGGAATGTCGCGAGAATCGCGGAACAGGTCCCGGAATATTTTTCGGAGGTTCGGAACTCCCAAAAAGGCTCCCGGAGCGAGGCACGGTGGCCACACCGACCACGGCGGCGCCGACCGCCGGGCACGGCGGGGCCGGTCGCCGTGCACGGCGGGGCCGGCAGCCGGGCACGGCGGGGCCGGCCGCCGGGCCTGGCGGCAGCAGTCGCCCAAACTGGGCGGTAGCTGCCGCTCCACCGCGCGGGCGAGGCCGCTCGCCCCGCGCGGGCGAAGCCTACCGCCAACGCGCGCGAGGCCTCTCGCCCCGCGCGGGCGAGGCCTACCGCCAACGCGCGCGGGGCCTGTCGCCCCGCGCGGGCAGGGCTTGGCCCCCCACCCCCTGGGCGAGCCCTGCCGCCAGCGCGCGCGGGGCCTGTCGCCCCACGCGGGCGGGGTTTGTCGCCCCACCGACAGGGCGGCAGCCACCGCCCTCCCAAGCGGTGCCTACCGCCGAGCCGGGCGACAGCTGCCGCCCAGCTCCTCCGGCGGCAGCTACCGCCGAGACAGGCGGTAGCTACCGCCGGGGACCCGAAAATGGCCTATAAATAGGCCATTTTTAGACCATTTTGGTACTCCTGCCCGTGTTGACGGACGAATCCTTCTCCCTCTCACGCTCCTTGCGTTTTCTTTACCGCTTTTTGCATTTAATTTATTTTTTATTGCATTTTTATTGTGATATTTGACAACTAAAATTAAATAAAAATAAAAATTAGTTAATATACCTAAACGAGGAGCTTAACCTGGAGTTAAGAAGCGGTTGTCGATTAAACCAGGTATGTAAACAAAACTCTGCCTATTTAATTTTAGCACTTCATGCATATTTCTCTTCTACTCTCAATAATTCTACAATCGCATAGATGCATCCACGTCATTTTTTTTTGGTAAATAAACTGCTTTGATAAAAACAAACATGATTAAGCTTAACGCCCGATTAATTAATAATCGTGGCAGTTAAGCTTAAATCCGACAATATCGGCTAAAGAGCCTAGTTAATTAATAACTACGGTTCAATCGCCTTATTTCGAACAAATCTGCCTAAAAGTCTAATTAATCAATAATTGTGACTAACGGCCTCATTCAAATCACGTTTTTATGGCAATAAATTGCCTACAGTTTAATCAATCACAATTTTGGCAACAAATCGCCTAAATCGACATATTTTGGCCAAAGGCCTTAAAATCAATCTTTTGAACGACAAATCACCTAAATAAATCAATTTTGGCTCAAAGCCTTAAAATCAACACTTTTGAGCGACAAATCGCTTAAATGAACCATTTTGGCTAAGAGCCTTAAAATCAACAATTTTGACGACAAATCGCTCGACAAAAATCATTTTCGGCAATAATAAGCCCGAACATCAATTTTGGCAAGAATAAGCCCAAATCAACTCTTTTGGCTAAAAGCCTCAAAATGAATCTTTTGGTAATAAACGCCTAAAATCAATCAATCTTTGGCAAAATGCCTAAACAAAATGCACAAAGCATACACACACCCATGCATTAAGCATACCATTCAAAGCCCTCTAAAAGAGGCCTATCGAACTACGTTGACTTTAATCTTCTATTCAAACGGAAGTACGTAGGCACGTTCGGGATTTCACCCCGGGTGGCAAGTCAAAATCACATAAATATTTCATTTGGTCCAATTACATCATTCACCTTGCAGAGCATTCATTCATCGGTTAGTTCATCAGCATGACATAGTCTCGGGATCCATCTCGGGTTCGTAGATTGTGCCTTAATCATTGGGATAATTAATCTAGCATTTAGGTTAATTAAAATTGGAGTCATTTAGGGTTTTTTCCTAGTTTACCCGAAAATAATTAAACAAGGTGGCGACTCATACATTCACGTGCATTTCTGTCCTTAGTCACATGCATTCATATGCCTGAGATGATATTCGGGGGAGGGGTTCACAGTTTGGCAACTTCACTGGGGATTGATGTAATTAATTTACATAAAGTGGACTACAATTGTTGTGAAAACTAACCGGCCTTTCTTTAAGGCATTATTTTATTATGCTTTGTTTTGCAGGGTACCCTAGCACGAATCAAGTATTCTTTCCTTAAGAATACTTGAATAAATCCGGACTTAATTGAAAAATGTGATTAAGACATTAAAACTTGTTGATTTATTTGCACGATTGAGAATCCTTTTCTCCATTGCATAAAAAATGAACTTCAAATGAATTTCTTCTCTTTCTATTCAAACTTCTGAGTCTGGATAGCAAGTAGCGCTGATCGGCAGGTCTCTTTGATCATGTCGACGGACAGCCAAAGCATCCTCCCTGTTACCGCAAACCATCCTTAATCCTTTTGGGGGTGGCACATGAGTATGCGTACCGTTGGACCCACGCGAAACTCTTTGTTTCACATGTGGTTAGGTATATCTATGCTCAAGGTTCAAGGGTCCCTTGATAAGCCGATTCTCTATTTGTGTCATAGCCTATAGAACCTATCCTTTAGGATTATATGCACCCAATGGTACGAATCATCTCATTAAAATGAATTATGACGTGTTGTTGTGCGCATTCACGACATACCATAAGCATTAAAAAAAAAAAAGAGAGAGAAGAGAGTGGAGGAACATAAAAATATCCTTCTGTTTGTTAGTCATGCACAGTTGGACAAAGAGTCGGTCTACCTCATATCAATTACTCTGACACACAATACCGCCCACTATACCCTAATGCCATTACCCTTACGCTTACAGGTACCCCTTGTGCAAGCGACCACAATAGTACCAGATACGCCTACAGTGCTATCACCAACCTCAACTACACCAATGGCATCACTAGCTGACATCCAAACTCTCATGGAACAAATGGAAGCCAGAATACAGGCTAGGATGAATGAGGCATTGGCTGCCCAAAGAACTGCCCTATTAGCTGAACTAGGCGGTAGTAATGGAAATGGGGCTCCAGTTGGGGGAAATGATAATGCTGCTTCCAATCAAGGACCTGGTGCTGCATCTGCATCCTCAAACCCCATCCCTAACTTGGAGGATGCGCCCTCCAAAACTGCTTATGAGTTGGAAGCTCAGAAAATGAGAGAAAAACTTGAATTGTTGGAAAGGTCTGTTACTGCCCTTAAAACACACAAAGAAGTGGTGGACATGGACTCCTTGTCTTTGTTCCCCGAAGCAAGACTACCAACCAAGTTCAAAATGCCAAACATGGACAAATTTGATGGAACTACTTGTCCTAAAACTCATTTGAAAATGTATGTGGGTGCCCTTAACCCCTTTGGATTGAGCAGCGAGCTCCTTGCTCAGTTGTTCCAACAATCCCTGACTGGTGCTGCTTTGAGGTGGTTTGTCAGTTTGGACCGCTCTAAGATGAAGACCTGGGAGGATGTTTGCAATGCTTTTAATTCTCAGTATCACTATAATATAGAAGTTGATGTTACTCGAAGAGAGCTAGAAACTACCAAACAAAAGAACAATGAACCCTTTTCCTCGTTCCTTACGAGGTGGAGGGCCAAAGCCGCCCAAATGATCAATCGGCCTTCAGAACAAGAACAGGTAGACATAATCCTAAAAAACTTATTGCCTGTCTATCAACAACAGTTACAAACTCAATACCTGCCATCATTCCAGTCGCTCATTGCCACTGCTACGAAGGTGGAGGATTTACTTCAAATGGGGCAACTAAAAGAAGAATCGGGGACCTCAAAATACAAAAAACCTAGTCAAGTTAGCAAAGTCCATGAAGTGGCAAGTATTACTCCCACAAATCCTCTACGTGTGGGAAATATGAGAACCGGCAGTCAGTCAAGAAGAACCTACACTGATCTCGGAATGCCAATCCTTTTAGTATTCCGAGAGGCTGTCAAGGCAAACTATATCAAACCTTTGGAAGCAAGACCACCGCCCAACCCACTACCAAGGAATTACAAAACCGATGAATATTGTGAGTATCATCAGGGATATGGGCACAAAACTGAAGCATGTTGGACCCTCAAAAATTGCATTCAAGACCTAGTGGATAATGGTTCGATTATTCCACGAAGCAAACCAAACATTACACTAACCCTTTACCAAATCACGGGGTAAATGCTATTATTTCTGACCAAGAATTGATCGATCCTTTCGAGCTATTCTTGGAAATGAATGAAATCTGTGTCCTAGATCTGAATGACCTAACGGAGGAAGTCGACGCCATAACCAGAAGCGGGAGACAATATGAACCATTAGTCTTGGACAAAATCCCAAATAACCCTTACCAAAGGACAGATGAACCAAAGGAAGACCCAGTGCTCTCACAGTTGAAAAAGACACAAGCTCGGGTATCGATTTGGGAACTTCTAGCATCATCTTTTCCTCATCGCCAAGCTCTTTGCAAGGCTTTGAGCCAACTTCAGACATCGGTAGAGGTTAGCCCTGAAGTGCTAGTGTCCACCCTCACTCAATCATCTAAAATGCAAAGCATCGGGTACTCTGATGATGACCTACCTAAGGAGGGAAGCAGTCACAACAATGCTCTTTATGTCACCATTCAGACTAGAGACAAAACTGTGCCCATGGTTCTCATTGACAATGGGTCAGCATTGAACGTCTGCCCACTAAGGGTAGCCAGCTTTTTGGGGTTAGAGGAGACAGATTTCATTCCATCTGACCAGATAGTGAAAGCCTATGATAGTACCCGAAGGGAAGTGTTGGGGGTTGCTATGCTAAAATTGACAGTCGGGCCAGCTGTGATGGAAGTCCCGTTCCAGGTAATTGATGTACCGACCAGCTTTAATCTGCTTTTGGGTCGACCATGGATCCACCATGCCAAGGCAATACCCTCGTCCTTACACCAAAAAGTCAAGTTTCCTTATGAGGACAAGGTTATTACTATCCAGGGAGATGACTACAATCAGTTGAAAAAGCCGAAAGGCGAGCCTCTCTTTGAGGTCAACCCTGAGATTACCAACTTGCCCCTTTCGGGATTTCAATTTGACACCGTGCAGTTCATAGAAGGGAAGACTACGAACTCCCGAATTCTCTTTGATTTCGGGACGGTGCAGATAAATTGCATAGTTCCTTTAATGCTGAAGATGTCCTATCTGCCAGGAATGAATATGGCAAGGTCCGGAAAGACATATCCCGCATTGCAAGCCTGGGAATGTCCAGTGAATGAAGGGACTTTTGGGCTGGGTTATCAGCCTACTGATGAAGACCGTGCTGAGAAAACCAGAAAAGGAAAGAAGAAAAACATACAGATGCCATCACGCTTCTTGACTTTAAATAGTCACTTCTGCAAATCGGGAGAGACGATTCCTTATCGTAACTTCCGAGAACCATTCTACTGCCCGACTGCTAAGAAGATGCTGCCTGGGTTAGAAATATTCTCTGATGTATGGGGTAACGAGCCTGAAACAAGGACTAATCCGGAAGTGGAAGACTTCATGCAGCCTAGTCTCTTTGATGAGGTTGCAGTCATTACAGGAAACGGTGAAGACCAAGATCTGCTGAGCCTAATCAAGCCGAATGAAGGGCCTCTCACCAACTGGTACACCGAGGAGGAGCATGCTGCTTATGAACCCCCTCCCGAGTTGAACCTAGAGTCAAAAGTTCTAATCAAGTCCTGTATTGAGTTTGAGTCTGACCCCGAGTATGAAACTGAGCCAGAGTCCAGTCCCAATTCTGAGTCGTCTGTGTCGGATTTTGAAAATCCAGATTTCAAATTTGATGTAATCTTTGAAGACGATTCCGTCATAATCAATAAAGGTTTGCAGATTCTTGATTACCCCGCGTGTCTATCTTTCCAAGCATTTCCAAGCAAAAATAAAGAAAAAGAAATAAACGAAATAAAAAATGAAAAAGAAAAAATAATAATTGGCAAAGAAGAAAATGAACATACATACATTGCATTCGATTGTGCTAACAGGAAACAAGTCATTGAATGCTTGAAGAAGTTCGCCGACTGCTTCATGTGGAAGGCAAGCGACATCACGGGAATCGACCCAGCAATAGCGGTACACAAAATCCCAGTATACCCCGAGGCTAAGCCAGTAAAATAGAAGCTAAGAAGGCTGAAGACAGAATGGTCTTTGAAGATCAAGGAAGAAGTGGCCAAGCAACTGGAAAACAAGTTCATAGAACCCATCGCCTACCCAACATGGTTAGCAAATATTGTGCCAGTGCCGAAGAAAGATGGCAAGGTCAGAATGTGTGTTGATTATAGGGATTTAAACAAGGCGTGTCCAAAGGATGACTTCCCCCTGCCGCACATTGACTTGTTAGTAGACCGAATGGCGGGACACGAGATGGTCTCCTTGACCGATCTTGCTGTCGGATACAACCAAATAATGAAGCATGTGCCAGACAAAGAGAAAACGGCATTCATCACGGAATGGGGAACTTATTGCTATAGAGTTATGCCTTTTGGGCTCAAAAATGCGGGGGCAACCTATCAAAGAATGGCGACGGCCGTCTTCCATGACATGATTCATGAAGAAGTAGAAGTGTACGTGGACGATATGGTTATTAAATCAAAAACAGCTGAAGAGCATGCAATAGCACTTGAGAAGTTCTTCCTTAGACTTCGAAAGTATAATTTGAAGCTTAACCCAGCAAAGTGTCTGTTCGGAGCTACATCCGGAGTATTTCTGGGGCATATGGTCAGTCGGAAGGGCATAGAGATTGACCCTTCAAAAGCCAAAGCCATCCTGGAAATGCCAGCTCCAAGAACGGAAAAAGAAGTCCGGGGTTTCCTGGGAAGACTACAGTATATCAACCGGTTCATCAATCAACTGGCAGACACTTGTGGCCCTATGTTCAAGTTACTTAGGAAAGGGGTAGCAGTCAAGTGGAATGAGGATTGTCAGGAAGCTTTCGACCAAGTCAAACAATATCTGCTATCCCCGCCGGTTTTACAGCCACCAAGGCTAGGAAAGCCTTTGCTGTTGTACCTATCCGTGACAGAAGAAGCGATGGGTGCGATGCTAGCTCAACAAGCAGAGGATACGAGGGTAGAAAATGCCGTGTATTACCTTAGTAAGAGGATGCTAGAATATGAGCTAAAATACAACAAGATAGAGAAGTTGTGTTTGGCTCTGGTATGGGCCTGTACCAAGCTACAGCACTACCTCTCATCTTACACTACATACGTTATTTCTGAGTCGAACCCCTTGAAATTCCTTATGGAGAGGCCGGTTCTTGACTGTAAGATGGCAAAGTGGGTATCAGTACTTGCAGCTTATGACCTAAAGTTTGTACAACGGAAGGCCGTAAAAGGCGGTGCTTTAGCTGATCAATTAGCTGAATTGCCGGTCGGAGACCAAATGCTAAAAGTGGAATTTCCTGACGAAGACTTGTTAAGCTTAGAAAGTGAAGTCTGGGAGATGTACTTCGATGGAGCTTCGAATTATCATGGAAATGGGGTTGGAGTTGTATTCAAAACTCCTTGTGGAGAATACATCCCAATCGCAGTCAAATTGGATTTCACCTGCACTAACAATGAGGCCGAGTATGAAGCTTGCATAAGAGGGTTAGAAGCAGCCTTGGAAAAGGAGATAAAGGTCCTCAAGGTTTTCGGAGATTCCAACTTGATAGTCTCCCAGGCTTTAAGGAAATGGAAAATTAAAGAAGAGCGTTTGGTTCCTTACCTACAACGCTTGGATGAATTAGCTCAGCAATTTGATGGTTTATCCTTCCATTACTTGCCACGAGCCAAAAACCAGTTTGCAGATGCTCTAGCCACTCTAGCCTCCATGGTCAATATAGAAGAGGATCGAATCATTCGACCCTTGACAGTGCGGCTACAGAAACAGCCAGCACATATCATGAATTTGGTCGACGATAAGCCCTGGTATTGGGATATACAGAATTATCTTCAGAATGAAGTTTACCCGGAGGGATCCACCAAAACTGATCAACGGACATTGAGACAACTAGCATCCGGATATTTCCTTACTGGGGGAATTCTGTACAAAAGAAGTTGGAATGGCCTGCACCTAAGGTGCGTTGATGAGGAAGAAGCTCAAACCATCATGGATTCCTTACATAATGGGGAGTCTGGCCCACACATGCACGGGATAGCCTTGGCTCGAAAAATCATGAACCTTGGTTATTACTGGTCAACCATGAAGGCAGATTGTGTGAGGCATGCGCAGAAGTGCCACGAATGTCAAATTTTTGCTAAATTGCAAAAACAGCCTCTGGTCAATCTAAATCCTATCACTTCACCTTGGCCTTTCTCAACCTGGGGCATAGACGTGATCGGAAAAATCCACCCGAAGGCTTCAAACGGCCACCAGTTCATTTTGGTTGCTATAGATTATTTCACTAAGTGGATCGAGGCGACCTCTTATTCGATTCTGAATGCCAAGAAGGCAGCACAGTTCGTTCGTACCAACATCCTTTGCAGGTACGGAATGCCATTCGAGATCACCACGGATAATGGAGCTCACTTCCAAGGTGAATTCGCTAATTTGTTGAAAGAGATGAGAATTCAACATCATAAATCCTCACCCTATCGTCCGCAAACAAACGGGGCTGTGGAAGCTGCAAATAAAGCCATAAAAGTTATTTTGCAAAAGACAGTTAAAAAGCACAAAGCTTGGCACGAACAGTTACCGAATGCTTTATGGGGATATAGGACTTCGATTAGAACACCCACCGGAGCAACTCCATATTCTTTAGTATATGGTATGGAAGCAGTGTTGCCTATTGAGCTGGAAGTTCAATCGGCAAGGATTATCCAGGAAAGCCATATTAGCGAAGCAGATTGGGCAAAGAATTATCATTTACAGCTCTTGAGTATGGATGAAAAGCGACTACAAGCAGTCCACCAAACTCAAGTGTACCAAAGAAGGATGGCACGACACTTCAATAAGAAAGTCAAAGACCGGAAGCTGGAAGAAGGTTGTTTGGTCCTGAAGGAGATTAGACAGCCAATCATAGACCCACGTGGGAAGTTCCGTCCTCATTGGGCTGGACCCTATGTATTGAAGAAAGTATTGTCCGGCGGAGCCGTCATCTTGACTGATTTAGATGGTTTGGAATTCACGAATCCATGTAATTTAGATCAGTTAAAAAGATATTTTGTGTAATAAGCATTGCATAATGTAAAATGAACTACATTAGACCTGATTCTCTTCGGAAAAAAGAAATTATATATCGGAGATATGTAGGCAGCCCTCATTGGGTACGGTCTAAACATTAATAAAAAAAAACATACCATTTCATAATTCTTTCTTTTTGCCGATAAAAAAAAAAAAAAAGAAAGAAAAACCCGCTAAGTTGAAAACCCGAAAGGGCGACTTAAGCAAAAATCGGGGCCCGCTAAGTTGAAAACCCGAAAAGGGCGGCTTAGGCAAAAAATGGGTAGCTCGTTAAGCTGAAAACTCGAAAGGGCGGCTTAGGCAAAAAAATTAGAGCTTAAATAAATAAAAGTTGGAAAGTGCTTGGAAAGCCTAAAAGACAAGTGGCATGCCCAATAAAAAACAATAAAGGCAAACAGTCTAAAATCAAGCAGAAAACTAAAGAAAGTAGAGTCCAAGTCCAAATAAAACATACATCCAAAGTCCAAAGCCAAAATACCGAAAAGAATCAAAAACAAAAAACCAGAAAGCCCATAAGAGTCTAAGTGCCCCGTCGTCTCCGTGGGGCAACATCTTCTGAGTCATCTTTAGCTCCCGAACTCTCTCCGACATTTCCTATCTGGGGAGCCAGTAGAATCTCCTCATCAGTCCCAGCCTCATTACCAGCGTCAGCCTGAGTCCAACCTTCAAGTACACTCAGCAGTGCGTTCCTCCTCAGCTTCTCAACTGGCCAGACAATGGTCATAAACCAAGACCGGTATTCAGGAGAGGTCTGAATACCAGCAGGATTAGGTGAAGGTCTAACCATATGATGGTCCCTAACCCAGGCCCTAAGGACGGCTCGAGTAACTCCCGGAGTGATGGCTGAATCAGCTAGGGAATCATCCATGGTCGGAACAGTCTGATCTATCCCCATCTGTCTCAGAACACGCGAAGCGCAGTACCAGGTGCAATGCGTAAGGCCCAACAGGTAAACCTGAGTATGGCGGAAGCTAACCTGAATAAACCGATTGATGTCATACCAAGGCACAAACCACAGTACCTCATCTGGACCCAATTCAATCAGCCATGAGGTCCATGCATCAACAGACGGGTATGTGATCAAAATCCTCCGCATGCGGTACTGAATGGGGTTATAAGGCAATGAAGTAGGAGCAGCAACCACTTGAAGATGATCCTTCAACCAAACCTGAGTAATGGATCCTTTCTATTACAAAGGAACAAAAAAATGATAAAAAAAAAAAAAAGAAAAGAGGAGGAAGAAGAGAGGAGAAGTACCTGGAGAATAATCGGGGAAACCGTCCAGTCCTCGAAGCCTAAAGCAGCTCTGTCAAGGCTCCTAATAGTTTCTGCTAGCACAATGCCACCAATACAACCCATATCCTCCATTTGTCGAATCATAGGACAAAATCGCAGATCCCCGAAGCCTGGATCCTTGCTAAACAAGAAACCAGATAATAAACAAAATACAAAGGCCCGCATCCTCAGCCTCATCTGGTCTGGGTCATCCAAATCGACCCCTGAAAATTCATCAATCAGGGGCATCAGAATTGCCTTCTGGTCGTCAACAATCATGGCCTTAGCTTGCAGCCGGCTGAATTGAAATAAATTTTCAAATGACCGAATATACCCAACTTTAACCTCATGCCTGACTAAAGGGGCATTGGGGTCACACTCTATGATAGCACAAAACTCCTCGAAAAGAGGACACATTTCTTCCATCATGGCCCCGAACCGAAAAACATGGGCCTCAGGGTCCCAGAATCTGATACAGGCCCATAAAAAGTTCCAGTCGATCACTACCCCCCTGAGAGTAATGATAGGAGAGAGGCCATACCTCTTCAAGTTGATCTTTTCAACTTTGGAGAGACTCCTAACCCAGCTGTGCATGCTATGATTGAAAGAAGGATTCATTCTTTGGAAAAGATAAATACAGAGAGAAAAGAAGAAGATAGAAAGTGAGGAATGAGTGAAGAGCCAAAACAAAGAACAAGCTTTTATAGGAGAAGATGCACCGAATGAAGGCGGCAGCAGCCGCCGAATGATGGCGGCAGCAGCCGCCGAATTGCCACCGAATGACGGCGGCAGCGGCCGCCAAATTGCCACTAAATGATGGCAGTAGCGACCACCACGCATAAAAAAAAAAACCATAATAATAAACTCATTTTGTTTCATGCATACATATATTTCAATACTAACCAAGTGTAGGTACAAAATAAAACTCAGCACAAAGATACAGTACAGAAGCACGGTCAAAGTTTAGTACAGTAGTCAGATAAGAAAGAAAGAAAGAGGAACAGAAAAATTCGGCAACCATAACTTCAGCGACGGGGCCTCTGCCTTCTCTGATCACTGTAAGCCTCACGAGTCCAGGACGAAGACAGTTCTTGCTGCATCCCGAGCATCAATTCCATCATTTGATTGATCAATCCGACAGGAACCTACAAAAAAAAATGATGATGAATGATGAAAATGAATGCAAATCAACATCAAATCTCTTATGAATCATTTTTGTGAGAGATTTAGCAGTTTTTACTTACCTCGGTAATGTCCTCAGAAGGCAGAGCCACGCGATCCACATTGTTCAGCGAGACTTCTCGAAAGGCTAAAGGAGCGTCAGGAGTATGGTAGGAAATGCTGTACGGAAGACGTAAATTGGCCAAGTCTGAATGAAGTGACCCGGTGGCCTCTGTCACAGCCCGGGGAACCCTGGAATGGCCGGACGAGTGGCTAGGGCCGGCTTGAGATGAACCTTCAGCCCGAGTAGAAGAAGACTGATCAGTCGTAGGCCTCCTCTTTGGAGTCCTACTCGAAGAACCAGTGGCCTGAGAAGAGCGGGTAGCGGGCGGATGGAAAGGAGCTGATCTCTGAAAACTATCAAGTCGCGATCCAATAGGCTGCATCAGAAAGAGTCTGCAGAACTCAGCATAATCTCCCTCCAAGATGAACTCTCCATACGGAATACCCTCAGTATGCGCATCAGTGAGAGTCATCTGCCTGCCCGTTCGCATGTCCCCGGGAGGAGGATAAGGGATGGAACAACAGCTTCTTATCTGAAAGCCTACTCTCTCGCCCAGGTAATATCGTCTCAGGACGGGATGCGACAGGATCACCCTCCGCCGAGACAAGTCGTCCGACCGCTGAAAATGAGGATCAACCTGGATCCAGCTCTGTAGGCGAATGGCCATAGCCCCCACTTCAACCTATAAAAGACACCAATATGTTGATAAATCTTTTTTATTCAACGTATTCGAGAATTACTGAATACATACCTGCGCCGGGCTACACGTATCAAAAAAGGTTCTCAGGTCTTTTAGCGAGTGTTTGTGCCGACTGGTATGAAGGTTAGTTCGATACCATCTCCAAGCCAAAGGTACCAGCCCTAATCCGAGATCTGCATGAATCTGCTCCGGGCGAGTGTAAGGAAAATACTCAAATGCCCAAATCTGCAACAAAGAAGAAACAAAAGTCAAAAGAGGGCTAATAAAACAGAAAAATATACAGAATGTTCTTCGCATCACCTCCCAGAAGTAGTAGGTCCCGCTAAGTTTACAGTGGCTCCGACTCAGATCGCACATGTCATCATACATACGGCTCAGAATAGCGCCGGCCTAGTCGTACTCCGTGAGATGGGCTAGGTTTTCTAAACTCTTCAAGATAGAAGGATTAAACCTTTCCTTCCTGTTGGACCAAAAGGTCGAAGCAAACATCAGCAACAAGGTGAACCTGGCAACCTGAGTAGCCGTCAGCTCTCCCCGCCTGTGTCTAGCATAAATGCCGGGGGCTTGGAGATATAGCCAGCGCCTAGAAACACTCAAAGCTAGAGTAGCGGAGCCTGGCCCGACAATCCGAGGCAGGTCTGTACCAATTAATTCCACCATCCGATCAGGGGAAACCTCTGTCCTCTAGTCATCATATAATTCGATCGTCCGAATACCGAAAGGGATTCCGGTAATCACAGAAAAATCCACAGGGGTCATTGTCATCTCGCCCCAAGAAAAATGAAAAGTGTTAGTAGTATCCCACCATCTCTCGGCCAAAGCACCCAGCAGCTCCTTGTGGCT
>NC_143155.1:14506020-14585406 GCF_041381405.1 Jatropha curcas
TCGGGTGGATCAGTCAACGCGATCGGGAGTGGATTGCCAAAAGAGGTAGTATTGGCCGAAGCGGAATGGGAAGAGCGGATGTGCGCAATGTTGAACATATGGGATGATTGCAGTAGCGATGAGGAAGAGAAGGTGCCAGTGAAGATTGAAATCGAGAAAAGCATCACGGTGAAGGTGGGTGATGTGCCGGAAGATGAGGATGAGCAACTCCAGCTTGCAATTCAAAAGAGGTTAGCCGGCCAAGAAGAACAGTGGTACTATAGCAGTGAGGAGGATGTGAATGAGGTAGGCGTCCAGAGCTTAACCCGTAGTGGGCGAGTATACAATCCCGAGAGCAATGTGCAGGATAAGGGAAAAGAGGTCGTTGTTGATGGAACAAAGAAGAGAATCACAGAGAGAGGCGGAGAGGAGCTGAAAGAGAAAAAGAAAGAGGAGGAGATAGTGAAAGGGCACAAGAAGACTGTTGAGGTTGGAGAAAGTAGTCGGAATAAGGCACCTAGTGGGGTTACCGCCAATTCAGTATTGAGTCAGTTGCAAAGAACGAGAGCCGATATTTCAATATGGGACTTACTGACAGCGTCCAAGGAGCATAGAGAAGCTTTACTTGAAGCCATGACTTTCATCAGGGTGCCGGCTCGGATTCAAAGTATTGATATGATCAACGTGCTACAGCGAAGAATAGGCGAGGTCACTTTCTTTGACTCGGACCTCCCACCAGAAGGAAGAAACCACTGTAAGCCACTATATATTAAGATTGCCGTCAATGGACGTGATACCCGGAACGTGATGGTGGATAATGGATCAGCACTGTGTATATGCCCGTTGAAAATGCTGTCTAAGTTTAAAATTGAAGAGTTTGAACTCGAGCCATCAAATATGGTGGTCAAAGCTTATGACAACACCATGAGGAATGCAAAAGGGACTTTTAAAGCGAAGATATCCACAGGGACAGTGGAAAGCTGGGTAGACGTGGTTGTGCTTGACATTTTAGCCAATTATTCTCTTTTGTTAGGAAGACCCTGGCTCCATCCTTTAGGTGCAGTTCCATCTACCTTGCACAGAAAAGTAAAAATTCCATGGGGTGCAGACGTGGTGACAGTCAATGCGCAAGAGGATCTGACTGTGGCAACAGTGGAAGGCTTAGAGCTGGCGGTACCGTTATCGGGTTTTCAGGTGGCAGTAATTGATGCGCCCCCCACCAAGAGCAAGAGTGTAGTGAATAAAATGAGTCCTTTTTCGAGAAAGATGATGAAGAAGATGAATTGGCAGTACGGCAAAGGCTTGGGTCGAGAGCTACAAGGAATTTTTGAACCACTCTCATCGGCATTGGGACAACAAGACAAGCGCGGATTGGGGTATTCTGAAAACAGAAAGAAGGAAAGGTATGAGATTCGGTCTCCGGTCAGAGGTTTAAATTTGAATCATATCTTTTTTGTTCCACAAGCCGAAGGAGAATTTCAGAGTAGGGGGAAGACCTACCCAGGCTTGGAGATATTTATGACCGACTATGAGGAGAAGCTGATCAGGTCACCCGAACCTTCCTTGGAACAGTTGGTGGATGGAATCGAGTTTATGGTGTGTACGACAGAAGCAAGCACCGAATCTGAGCGGTCAAAGCGGATATCTGAGTTTGAAGACTTTTTGGGGATTGGGGATGAAGCTTCCAAGCTGGTGCAAGAGCAGAAGGCCAAGGCACGGATCCTCCAGTCGGTCCTAGCTGCTGAAGATGCCGAAGAGGCAGAGAGGAAGGTATTGAAGATGAAGCTAGCCGAAGAGAAGGTGGAAGCTACCCCGGAGGAAGAAGAAGGTGCAGATGCCGATGAAGTAATTCAGGCGATAAGGGATACTTGTAATGAATGTATTGAACATGCAATTAATCCTGTATTTTGTTTTTCTGATCCTTGTTTTGAGAACAGTATGGATGGTTTTCCTCTTTTATTGCAATCAATGGAAGTGAACTTTGACTATTTGTTTTCTTGTTTTCCTGATTGTCGCGTTCATGGCATTGATTATACCACTCGCATATTTGACATAAACGCATTGCATCATTTTGCATTTAACTTAAGCACCACTGAAGATCCTAAAATAATCGAAATCGGATCAGACTTTAAACCTGAGCTCAGACAGGATCTTCAAGAATGCATTCGAAGAAATTCAGAGGTATTTGCCTGGAGCTATGCGGACATGCCAGGAATCGACAGATCAATAGCAGAGCACTTCATTCTTACTGATCCGAGTGTTAAGCCAGTAAAGCAGAAAAGGAGAAGGGTCAGACCAGAGTGGCAGGATAAGATCAAAGCTGAATTCTAGAAGCAGTTGGATGCAGGATTCTTAGAAGTAGTTCACTATCCGGAATGGTTGGCAAATATAGTCCCGGTGCTGAAAAAAGATGGGAGGATAAGGGTCTGTGTTGACTACAGGGACTTGAATAAAGCCTCGCCTAAAGATGACTTTCCACTTCCGCACATAGATGTTTTGATCGACAGTGCCGCCGGAATGGGATGTTATTCTATCATGGACGGATTTTCCGGATACAACCAGATACTAATGGCCTTAGTGGACAAGCACAAGACGACCTTCACCACGGACTTCGGAACGTTTTGCTATAAAGTAATGCCGTTTGGATTGAAGAACGCCGGGGCAACATACCAGAGAATGGCTACAACATTATTTCATGATATGATCCATAAAGGGCTAGAAGTATACGTAGATGACATGGTGATCATGACAAAAACACAGGAAGAACACGTAGAGATGTTGGAAAAGTTCTTTGCATGGGTCAAGCAGTATAACTTGAGGCTCAATCCCAAGAAATGCGTATTCGGAGTAACAAAAGGGAAGTTGTTAGGCTTCGTTGTAGGACCTAACGGGATTGAAGTTGACCCCGATAAAATAAAAGCCATTCAGGACATGGAACCGCCAAGAACAGAGCGTCAGGTGAGAAGATTCTTAGGTAAAATTCAATACATCAGCAGGTTCATTTCGAGGTTATCCATCACCTGTGCTCCAATTTTCAAGCTACTGAAGAAGAATCAGCCAGTTAAGTGGAATGAGGACTGCCAGAAAGCCTTTGACCACATAAAGAAATATTTGATGAATCCACCGGTGCTTAGTTCACCTAGACCAGGAGAACCATTGATCTTGTATCTTTCTGTAGAAGATGCAGGAGTCGGAGCAATGCTGGTACAGCCGGACGCCGCTGGAGTAGAAAAGGCTATCTACTATATTAGCAAGAAACTACTGCCTATAGAGGAGAAGTACAATCTGATAGAGAAAACGTGCATGGCAGTAGTATGGTCGATAAAAAAGTTAAGGCCTTACTTTGATTCCTTCAAGGTCACTTTTGTCTCCAAAATTGATCCTCTGAAGTATTTGCAGAGAACACCTACTCTAGAAGGACGGTTGTCTAAATGGTTGATTCAGATGTCCAGCGTGGATGCAGAATTTGTAACGAAGAAAATGGTCAAAGGCCGGGCTGTAGCAGAATTCTTGGCCGAAAATCCAATTACAAGTGATGAACCTTGGGAATTGGAATTTCCAGATGAGCACCTACTATGTATCGAAACAAAAGCTTGGAAATTGTACTTTGATGGATTAGCCAATAGAAATGGAGCCGGAGCTGGCATTGTAATAGAAGCACCTAATGGCGAAGTTACCACGATGTGTAAGAGACTGTTGTTCCCGGTCACTAACAACATGGCGGAATACGAAGCATGCATTATGGGGATGGAAGCTCTCCTTGCATCCGGCGCTAAGGAGGTCGAGGTGATAGGAGATTCTTTATTGGTTATTGAACACACTAACGAGAGATGGAAAGTAGAAGAAGAGAGGCTGAAGCCCTATGTTGAGTACTTGTTGAAAAAGGCAGCACTATTTGACAAGATCACTTTCACTCACATAGGAAGAACCTATAACAGAATTCCAGATGCCTTGGCAAACTTAGCATCGGCTTGGCAGGATTTGAGTAAGGTTCCGAAGAAGCCATTTATCATTACCACAGCCAATATCCCATGCTACAAAGAACATTTTGTGAACCAGGTAGAGTCAGAGGAAGAACCATGGTTTACGGATATTCTGAGGTATATGAAAGACGATACTTTTTCTGATGATGCTACAAAAGAAGACCGTGCAGTTCTCAGAAAAATGGCTTTGAATTATGTTCTAGCCGACAGTGAACTCTATAGAAGAGCTTGGGATGGGATGTTGCTGAGATGTGTGAGTAAGAAAGAGGGAGAAGACATAATGAGGAAGGTGCATGAAGGAGTTTGCGGTACTCATATAAGTGGCATGAGCCTAGCAAGAAAAATCATGAGGCAGGGTTATTTCTGGATACAGATGGAAGGTGACTGTGTTCAGTATGTGCATCATTGCAAAGCTTGCCAATACCATGACAATAAAAGCCACTTACCTGCTGTTGAACTCCATTCGACAACTCCTTCCTGGCCTTTTTCTGCATGGGGTATAGACGTCATCGGCAAAATCTCGCCAGCAGCATTGAACGACCATCAGTATATATTGGCTGCAGTTGACTACTTCTCTAGATGGATTGAGGCTCAATCTTACAAAACCTTAACCGCCAAGCACGTGGCTAGATTCATTGAACAGAACATTTTCTGTCGCTATGGTGTTCCTCATCACATAGTTACAAATAATGGTTCTCATTTTCAAGCAGATGTTGGTCAATTGCTTTATAGATATAAGGTTGAGCATCACCATTCTTCTCCTTATCGCCCTCAGGCTAATGGTGCAGTAGAAGCTGCGAATAAGGAGATTAAAAGAATCCTGTCAAAGATGTGTGAAAGGTACAGAAGCTGGGTTGAGAAACTTTCTTTCGCGCTCTAGGGGCATCGCACTACATTCAAATCAGTAAACGGAGCCTCTCCTTTCGAACTAGTATACGGAATGGAGGCAGTGTTACCGATAGAGCTCGAAAAGAAGTCTCTCAGCGTGTTGGTAGAAGCTGGTCTGACCGAAGAGGAATGGGTCAAGAAAAGATATGAAGATTTGGTGCTCCTAGATGGAAAAAGACTGAATGCTCGATTCCAGGATCAGATGAGAAAAAGAAGAATTGCTCGTTTCTACAATAAACGAGTACATCCAAGGGCATTAAAGAACGGAGATTTGGTTTTGATCAGATTATTGGATCACGAAGCCCAGAATCATCTTGGTGGGAAATTTAAACCCAACTGGCATGGACCGTTCAGTGTTCACAAGTTACTAGCAAAAGGCGCCGCTGAATTGGTCACCATGGAAGGAGAGCCTGTCAAACGAATTGTCAATCAGGATCAAATGAAGAGATTTTATGCCTGAAATGATGATTTCGATTAAAAAAAAAAAAAAAGAAGAGAGCTAAGTTGAAAACCCGAAAGGGCGGCTTAGGCAAAAATTAAGCTCGCTAGGTTGAAAACCCGAAAGGGCGGCCTAGGCAAAAGTTAGAGCATGAATAAGAATGACAATAAAACAAAATCTTCGGTATCAATGCGTGGTGCTTAGTTTAAATGTAGAATCCATGCCATGCGTTCGTGATAAATTTGTGACTGGTTACTCAACACCATCAACTCGACTCGAGGGAGATTAGGAAATCGAATAGTTAGAGCAAATGACCATTGTATTAAAATAAATTCTTTTTTACTTCTGTATAATGTTGAAAAGAAGTAAGATCAATAAAGGATTTGAATTTCAAAATTTTTCTTTTTGTTCCGGGGTTGTGGTCGAAGAATGCAAGACCTTCCTCTCTGCTTATTTAAACAGAGATCGACTCATTTGGTCTCAAATGTTCCGGCTGGTGGTCCTGCCTAAACAATGAACTCTTTTAAGATGTTGATCGGAGGGACGAGCACCATTTTCTCAGTGATTTCCCTGGAAAGATCAATATAAAACCATGAATAAACCTTAGTACTCATATAGGTTCATACATACATAAAGGAGTTACATTTGTTATTTTTGTCTGATTTATGCAGGTAATAAATAGTCATACCATTCTTGTTCTCCCCAAGGGTAAGCTTTTGTATTTATATCAAATAATTCATTTTTATGAGCATTTCTTTATTAACCCAAGGGCAGGAGGCCCAAATAACTAATGCCACAAATAATTTTGAAAGAAAAAGTTTGTTGTCTGTTGTTGATTTATGTCTGCAGAGAACAGGGATTAATAAAGACAGGATTATCGGGATTACTAATTAAAAGGAGAGCAGATATATTCAAATAAAAAGCTCATGGCCTGAGTACAAAAGAAAACAACAAACAATAGTTTATTCCAGTAGGGCCTATCAGCAGAGGCCAATCCTCACAAAGCATGATATCATTATGGGGTAAAGAACCAGTTGGCATATGCGGGTGTCACGGTGTCTTGCATCATTCCTTCATCTAAATACATGGTGTTTCGATTTCGCCAACGGTCAGCCAAATTGGTCAACAGATGTGATGTTATCAAACCGCTCTCGAAGTTATGAACTCTGGGAACATGCTGTATCATCCTATACTGACGGCTGATCCTATCAGGGAAATAGGCCATGGAACGGTCTAGACTAGCATACAACACATAGTTGAGATTCATACTTCCGGTCATGACCAGTCTAATCCTCCATCAAGGACAAGTCCACCGAATAGTAGGATTACCACCAAAATCGAAGCGTCTCCGAGACCGAGATTGAAAAATGGCAGCCCCGTAGGTCGGAATCAAGCGAGCTGGAACCGGAGGAATCAGGCTTAATTTGTCCAGAGCCCAGGCTTGCAATAGCAGTGGACAACTGCGATGATGGACATTGAAGTCGGTGATGTGAAGGGCAATATCCCTGACCCAACACATTGTTTCTCCCATAATCATCATAAAGACAGTATGATGGTAAAACTGCATGTCACGAACAAAGGTCAGAAGTCGGAAATCCTCAGTTCCAGGTTGGCGATTTTTCATGGCATACACACTCAACAGTAAGAAGCAACAAGCTCGGATCCAAGGGAGATCTAGATCAGTAGACAAAACCCTGTTCAAGAAAGGTTCCAAGGGAAGGCCTTGATCCGCATTTATGCCATCAGGAAGGTAAACCGGACACAAGGCCGCAATCTTGTGAACCCCTCTCCCGAAAATCAAAGCAATATGATGCATATGACTAAGGGCAGAAATGCACGTGAATGTATGAGTCGCCACCTTGTTTAATTGTTTTAGGGTAAACTAGGAAAAAACCCTAAGAGACTCCAATTTTTAATTAACCTAATTGCTAGATTAACTATCCCAAAGTTTAAGGCACAATCTTCGAACCCGAGGTGGATCCCGAGACCATGTCATGTTGATGAACTAACCAAATAATGAATGCTTTGTAAGGTAATGATGTAATTGGACCAATGAAAATGTTTAAGTGATTTCGACTTGCCGCTCGGGGTTAAATCCCAAACGTGCCTACGTACTTCCGTTTGAATGGAAGATCAAAGTCAACGTAGTTCGATAGGCCTTTTTTGAAAGGGCTTTGAATGGGTATGCTTAATGCATGAGTGTGTGTATGCTTTGTGCATTTTGTTTAGGCATTTTGCCAAAAATTGATTGATTTTATTTAGGCATTTGTTGCAAAAATGTTGATTTTAAGGCTTTTAGCCAAAAAGATTGATTTAGGCAATTGTTGCCAAAAATTGATGTGATTTAGGCGATTGTCACCAATATTGATTACTTGAAGGCTTTTAGCCACAAAGATTGATTTAGGCAATTTATTTGCCAAAAAGGTGTTGATTAGGCGATTGTCGCCAAAATTGATTGATTTGAGGCAATTTATTTGCCAAAAGTGAAGGCTTTTGCCAAAACTCTGATTTAAGTGATTTGTCGCTAAAAAAATGGTTAATCTACTTATAGGCAATTTGTTTGCCAAAAGAGATCAATTGAATTACAATGTAGGCAATTTATTGCCAAGAAAACGTGTTTAATTAAGGCTATTCAGCCACAATTATTGACTAATTGGACTTAAGCCGAATTGTTCGAAATAGAGGCGATCACCATAGCTATTGATTAACTAGGCTTTAGCCAATATTGTCGGATTTAGGCTTTATTACCATGATTATTAATTAACCGGGCATTTAGCCTAAAATCATTTAATTGAGGCAGTTTATTTGCCTAATGATGACATGAATGCATTTATGCAGTTGTAGAATTAGGAGTAGAAGAGAAGCATGCATGAAGTGCTAAAATTAAATAGGCAGAGTTTCATTTATGTACCTGATTTAATCGACGGCCACTTCTTAGCTCTAGGTTAAGCTCCTCGTTAAGGGAATATTAATTAATTCAACTTTAGTGACCAAATTAACAAAGTAAGAAAGCAACAAAGCTAAATTAAAATGCAGAAAAGCAGTAAAGAATCGCAAGGAGCGTAGGGGAGAAGGAGCGTCCGTCAACACAGACTGAGTGCCTAAAAATGACGAATTGGGGCTGTATTTTTAGGAAAACCCGGGCTGGAGGGTGGGTGCCGCCGCCGTGGAGGGCGGTAGCTACCGCCGTGTAGGGCGGGCGCTGCCGCCGTGGACGGCGGCTGCTGGCCACTCGCTAGTTTTCGTTCCAAAGGCTTTTTCGGGAGTTTCGTACCTTCAAAAAATATTCCGGGACCAGTTCTACGATCCTCATAATTTTCCGGACGTTTCAAGTACCATATTGGCATACTTCCAGTAAATTTCCAAAATGGCCTCCAGTCCGGCCGGACTGTTTGCAGTCCGGGAAAATAGGCTTTTTGAGCCTCAAAATTTGAGTATTCACAGTTGCCCCCCACCGGCAACCATAAAAATGATTTATGGGAATCGGTGGTTGTCTGAAAAACAAATTTTGAAGGCGAAAATTGGACGCGTCCAGAAGACCCGCCTTTTAGCCTTTTCCTTATAAATAGCTTGAGATCCTCATTTTCATTCATTCTACACTCTCCACATCAAAGAGCTCTCTCAAATTCTCTCAACTTCTAAAGCTTCCAAGCTTCCTTCCTCCATAGCTTCCTCAGATCTTAGCGGTGAGGATTTTCTGGAGTCTCTAGGGATTTCCCTTGACGATGTCGATCTTACGGCGGACGCTGACACTCACGCCTCCATGACCGGCATCTTTGCCCAGGTAAGCTCCCTTTTACTTTTTATATGTTTATTTACCTTTTGGGCCTTAGGCCAAATTGTGAAATTTTTTTGGGCCTCTGTGGCCAAATTGTGAATTTTGGGCCTCTGTGGCCAAATTGTGAGTTTTGGGCCTCCATGGCCAAATTGTGAATTTTGCTATTTTTCTGCACTTACTGTCTTATTAGTATGCATGCTAGGGTAGAACTAAGACATTATCCTTAGTAAGGAACCGAGGAATAACTCTTATATTGCTTTACCTTTGAGGACCCACATATCAAATTGGATGTGGGTGAGACTTCGGTGACCGAGATTTTTCTTGAAATATTTGATCAAAACAACCCGGTTGGAGCGATTATCAGTCCGTCCCATCTGGGCTACCTGAGGCATTTCGACGTGGGTCTGTACAGCCACAAGGAGTTACTGGGCGCTTTGGCCGAGAGATGGTGGGACACTACCAATACTTTCCACTTTTCTTGGGGCGAGTTGACAATGACCCCTGCGGACTTTTCTGTGATTTCCGGGATCCCTTTTGGCACTCGGCCGATCGAGTTATATGATGACTGGAGGACAGAGATTTCCCCTGACCGGATAGTGGAGCTGATTGGGATAGACCTGCCTCGGATCGTCGGACCAGGCTCTGCTACTTCGGCTTTGAGCATTTCCAGACGCTGGTTATACCTCCAAGCCCCCGACATCTATGCTAGATACAGGCGGGGAGAGCTGACGGCTACTCAGGTGGCCAGATTTACTTTGCTGCTGCTATTTGCTTCGACCTTCTGGTCCAACAGGAAAGAGAAGTTTAATCCTTCCATCTTGAAGAGTTTGGAAAACATGGCCCATCTTGCAGAGTATGACTTGGCCGGTGCCATCTTGAGTTGCATGTACGACGACATGAGCGATCTGAGTCGGGGCCACTGCAAACTCAGCGGGACCTACTACTTCTGGGAGGTAATGTAAAGAACATTCTCCCTTTTTGTGTTTTTCTGTTTATCTTGATTTTTTTTTCATTGATTCTTGCTTCTTCTCTCTTTTTTTTTTTTTTTTGCAGACTTGGGCATTTGAGTACTTTCCTTACACTTGCCCGAAGCTGATTCATGCTGACCTTGGATTAGGGCTGGTACCTTCGGCTTGGAGATGGTACCGATCAAACCTTCAAACCGTTCAGCGCAAGAAATCGCTGAAGGATCTGATAGCCTTTTTTGATACTTGCACTCTGGCGCAGGTATGTGTTTAGTAATTCTTGACTATGTTAAATAAAAAGGATTTATTAACATATTTACATCTTTTATAGGTTGAGGTGGGGGCGATGGCTGCCTGTCTACAGAGCTGGATTCAGGTCGACTCCCGCTTCCAGCGGTCGGATGCCCTGTCTCGGCGGAGAGTGGTACTGTCGCACCCCGTCCTGAGACGATACTATTTGGGCGAGAGGGTAGACCTTCAGGTAAGAGGCTGCCGTTCTGTCCCTTATTCCCCTCCTGAGGACATGCGAGCGGGCAAGCATATGATTCTCACCAATGCCCATACTGAGGGTATTCCACATATGGAGTTCATCCTAGAGGGGGATTATGCCGAGTTTTGTAGAATCTCTTTGATGCAGCCCATTAGATCTCGGCTTGATAGTTTTCAGAGATCAGCCCCTTCCCAGCCGCCTGCCACCCATTCTTCTCAGGCTTTGGGTCCCTCGACTAGGACTCTAAGGAGGAGGCCTATGACCGATCCCACTTCTTCCACTCCGGTTGAGGGTCCGCCTCGGGCCGGGCCTAGCTGCTCGGCTGGTCCTTCCAGGGCTCCCCGGGCTATTTCGGAGGCTACCGGGCCACTTCACCCAGACCTGGCCAATCTACGTCTTCCATACAGCATTCCTTACTATCCTCCTGACGGCCCACCAGCTCTTCGGGAGGTCTCCTTGGAGAGTGTGGATCGCCCGGCTCTTCCTTCCGAGGACATTACTGAGGTAAAGACTGACACATCTCTCACAAAAAGGATTCATAAGAGATTTGATATTCACTTGTATTTTCCTTTGTATGATTTCCAGGTTCCTGTCGGGTTGGTCAATCAGATGATGGAGCTGATGCTTGGGATGCAGCAAGAACTAACTGCGGCCTGGACTCATAGGGCCTTTGACAATCAGAGGAGGAGGAGGCCCCGTCGCTGATAGTTGCTAGATTTTCCTGTTTTTCTTTTTTTCTTTTTTTGTATTTCTGTACTAAACTTAGCCTGTACCTGCACTTGGTTAGTACTGAAAATTTTTATATGTATGCATGATTATCAAATTTGAAAGAAAATAGGATTTCGTTTCAGCCCATTTTATGGAAAAAACATCTCTTTTTTTTTTATATATTGAAAAGAAAATTTCTTTTCATTTATGGTACTAGAGACAAATTCTCTCTTTTTTTTTTTTTTTTTTTTTGGCGGTGGCCGCAGTCGCCTCCGGGCGCGCTTTTTCCCTATAAAAGATGCTTCTTGTCCTCTTTTTTCATACTTCTCATCTTCTCTCGAAAATTGAGCCAAAAGGCAAATTTCAGCTATTTTCTTCTCTCATTCTTTCTCTTTTTTTTCAAAGATGAATCCCTTTTTTAACCACAGCATGCACAGCTAGACTAGGAGTCTCTCCAAAGTCGAAAAGATCAACTTGGGAAGGTATGGTCTCTCTCCTATCATTACACTTAGGGGGTAGTAGTTGACTGGGACTTTTTACGGGCCTGCATCAGATTTTGGGACCCGGAGGCCCACGTTTTCCGGTTCGGGGCCATGATGGAGGAGATGTGCCCTCTCTTTGAGGAATTTTGTGCTATTATAGGGTGTGACCCCAATGCACCTTTGGTCAAGCATGAGGTGAGAATTGGGTATGTTCGGTCGTTTGAAAGCCTGTTTCAGTTCAGCCGACCACAAGCGAAGGCCATGATTGTTGGTGACCAGAAAGCAGTTCTGTTGCCCCTGATCGATGAATTTTCAGAGGTCCATTCAAATGACCCAAACCGGATGAGGCTGAGGATGCGGGCTTTGGTCTTTTGCTTATTAGCTGGTTTCTTGTTTAACCAGGACCCAGGCTTTGGGGATTTGCGTCTCTGCCCCATGGTTCGGCAAATGGAGGATATGGGTTGCATTGGCGGCATTTTGCTGGCAGAGACTATCAGGAGCCTTGATAGAGCTGCTTTAGGCTTCGACGACTGGACAGTCTCTCCGATCATTCTCCAGGTATTTCTCCTCTTCCCCTTTTCCTTCCTTTTTTTTCCTTTGGTTTGTTTCTTTGTAATAGAATGGATCCATTACTTAGGTTTGGTTAAAGGACCATCTCCAAGTGGTTGCTGCTCCTACCCTTCTTTCCTACAACCCCTCTCAGTATCGTATGCGGAGGATCTTGATCGCACATCCTTCTACTGATGCATGGACCTCATGGCTGATTGAGTTGGGTCCCAACGAGGTGCTGTGGTTTGTTTCCTGGTATGGCATCACCCGCTTTATCCAGGTTGCTTCCGCCATACTCGGGTTTACCTTTTAGGCCTTACACACTGTACTTGGTACTGTGCTTCGCGCGTTTTGAGGCAGATGGGGATAGATCAGACTGTTCCGATTATGGATGACATTTCAGCTGATTCAGCCATTACTCCAGGTGTTACCCGAGCTGTCCTTAGGGCTTGGGTCAAAGATCATCATATGGTTAGGCCTTTACCTAATCCTGCCAGTGTTCAGACTTCTCCTGAGTATCGAACCTGGTTCATTGCCGTTGTCTGGCCGATTGAGAGGCCGAGGAGGACCACGCTGCTGAGTGCACTTGAAGGTTGGGTTCAAGCTGACGCTGATGATGAGGTTGGACTGGTGAGGAGATTGTGTTGGCTCCTCGGACAGGCGAGGTTGGACAGAGTTCAGCAGCTAGGGATGACTCAGAGGATGTTGCCCCACGGAGGAGACGGGACTCCTAGACTCCTATAGGCTTTTGGTTTTTTTTTTTTTTTTTTGACTTTGGATTTTTGGCTTTTTTATTTGGACTTGGACTCAGACTTCATTATTTATTTATTGGACTCTTTTGCTTTCTACTTGACTTTGTTGCTTTAGTTGAGAATGTGATTTGTCTTTCGAGCTTTCCAAGCATTTTCCAACTTTATTTATTCAAGCTCTAATTTTTGCCTAAGCCGCCCTTTCGGGTTTTCAACTTAGCGAGCTACCCATTTTTGCCTAAGCCGCCCTTTTCGGGTTTTTGACTTAGCGGGCCCCGACTTTTGCCTAAGCCGCCCTTTCGGGTTTTCGACTTAGCGGGTTTTTCTCTTTTTTTTTTCTTTTTTCATTTTTTTTATTATTGTTGGCAAAGAAGAAAGAATTATGGAGTGATTTTCATTAATGTTTAGACCGTACCCAATGAGGGCTGCCTACATATCTCCGATACATAATTTCTTTTTTTCGAAGAGAATCAGGTCTAATGTAGTTCATTTATTACATCATGCAATGATTATAATTACACATAATATCTTTTTAGCTGATCCAAATTACATGGATTTGTAAACTCCAAACCATTTAAATCAGTCAAAATGACGGCTCCGCCAGATAATATCTTCTTCATCACATAGGGTCCAGCCCAATGAGGACGAAACTTTCCACGTGGGTCTATGATTGGCTGTCTAATCTCCTTCAGGACCAAACAACCTTCTTCCAGCTTTCGGTCTTTGACCTTTGATAAGTGTAAATTTTATAGTGTTTTTAATATAGTTTTTGTTAGAATTTTAGTAAGTTTTTATTACTTTAATTTGATTTTAAATCACTTTTAGTATAATTGTGTTCAAAAGCTTCCTTGATCTTTAATCCGCTTGATCTAAGAGAAAATTGTAGGAATTTGGCGCGGAAAAGAACTTTAGAATACAAGGCACTCAGGTTCTAGCACACCCAGGCCGTGCTAGAAGGCACAACCGTGCTAGAAACCAAAGAGACCAAAGAAGAGACAGAAGAGAGCACGGCCAGGGTGTGTCAAAAGGCACGACCGTGCTACAATGAGGCCAGGGCGTGTCAAGCATAGCACGCCCATGGCAACTCTAGGCAGACTTCCAGTGCATAGCACGCCCTGCCTGTGCTTTTTAGCACGCCCGTGCCTCAGTGCTTCACTAGTCCGTGCTATCTAGCACACCCCGTGCCTCACTAGCCAAGACTTCCAGTCTAAAGCACACCCAGCCTGTGTCATAAAGCACACCCAGCCCGTGCTGCCCAGGCGAAACCAGCGAGAATTTAATACGCAAATCAAGCCTTTTCTCACATGGGCCGACTTCAGGGAGTTTCCTAAACACACTAAACAAGACCTGGACCTATTCTAGGAGAAAAAGGATTCCTAATCAAGAAGAAATCAAGAGCCTAAACAGTCATGATCTCCTATAAAGGATTTTGCACTAAATAAGGATTCTATTTCCGAAAAGGAGTCAGACTTGCCTTCAGGACCTCTATATAAAGAAAGGAACTTTTCATAGCAAGGGATCTCGTTTTTTGTACAATTCTTTACATAATTCTCTTCTTCTCAAAGATTTCAAGCTTCAAATAATTGTGTTAAGATTCAAGGAAGCCATCAACATAGTTGTGATACAGTTTTTATTCTAAACTCTTCATCTTGTTTCTTTCTTTATTATTGTCTTTAAATATGATGAATGATTCAAGTATGATTGAGTTTAATTTAATTACTATGTCTAGCTAAACTTTTATACTAGGGATTTGATGTAATTTAATTCGATTCCAGCTTATAATATTAGATTTATTTTTCTTTGTTCTTGTTATAACTTATTATTGTGCTTAAGGCTTCCAGGCAGAAAATTTCCCCTGGATTGATTTATTTCAATAATCACATTCGGGAGAAGGGTTATTGATATGAAAAAGATAATAATTTGCTTGAGAATAATAACTTGATGTGGAAACTATATGGTTTGACTCAAGGGGGGTCTTCATAAGTTAATAAATTATTAAGTTGTGAATTCACAAAACAACCATAAAACCTAATGATCTGATTTATGTTTAATTTCACTATTAAGATAGGTAATTAAATTGGATTAGAATAGCTAACAATAAATCGGGAGAGCTTGTTAGTAACCTTAGGGTTGTTTCTCCTACTTGAACAATTAAACTTGATTAATGAACTAATAGAATAAGCTGGATAGAATTGAATGAAATCAAAATTCCCTAGTATCTTAATCCTTTGATTTCTTTTCACCTGAATTTTGTGTTTGATCTCTTTTGTTTTTTTACTTTAAATTTTATTTACTTTACAGCGAACTCCTTTTATCATCGTCTAAATAATAATAGGTTAACATAATTTTGGTAATTGATAAACAATCCCTGTGGATACGATACTTTCTTACTCTATATTACTTGTTGCGATTTCGTATACTTGCGAAAGTAGCTGTCAACCTTCTTATTAAAATACCTAACCATTCTTCTTTGGTAAACTTGAGTTTGGTGGATTGCTCGCAATCGCTTTTCATCCATACCCAAGAGTTGCAAATGATAATTCTTAGCCCAATCTGCTTCGCTGATCTGGCTTTCCCGGATAATCCTCACCGACTGAACTTCCAGCTCAATAGGCAACACTGCTTCCATACCATACACTAAGGAATATGGGGTTGCCCCAGTAGGTGTTCTGATTGAAGTCCTGTATCCCCATAAGGCATTTGGCAACTGTTCATGCCAAGCTTTGTGCTTTCTAACTGTCTTCTGCAAAATGACTTTTATAGCCTTGTTTGCAGCCTCTACAGCCCCATTTGTTTGTGGACGATAGGGTGAGGACTTATGGTGTTGAATCTTCTTTTGCTTCAGCAGGTCAGAAAATTCACTTTGAAAGTGGGACCCGTTATCAGTAATGATCTCGAATGGCGTTCCGTACCGACAAAGGATGTTAGTACGAATGAACTGTGCTGCCTTCTTGGCATTCAAAACCGAATAAGAGGCTGCCTCAATTCACTTAGTGAAATAATCAACAGCAACCAGGATAAATTGGTGACCATTGGAAGCTTTTGGGTGGATTTTTCCGATCACGTCTATGCCCCAAGTTGCGAAGGGCCAAGGTGAAGCAATGGGATTCAAATTAACCGGAGGCTGTTTTTGCAGCTTAGCAAAAATTTGACACTCATGGCACTTCTGCGTGTGCCTCACGCAATCTGCATTCATGGTTGACCAGTAATAACCCAGGTTCACGATTTTCCGAGCCAAGGCTATCCCGTGCATGTGTGGACCAGACTCCCCATTATGTAAGGAATCCATGATGGTTTGAGCTTCTCCCTCATCAACGCACCTTAGGTGCAGGCCATTCCAACTTCTTTTATACAGAACTCCCCCAGTAAGGAAATATCCGGATGCTAACTGTCTCAATGTCCGTAGATCAGTCTTGGTGGATCCCTCCGGGTAGGCTTCATTCTGAATATAGCTCTGTATGTCCCAAAACCAGGGCTTGTTATCGACCAAATTCATGATATGTGCTGGTTGTTTCTGTAGCCGAACCGTCAGAGGTCGAATGACTTGGTCTCCCCCTACATTAACCATGGAGGCCAAGGTAGCTAGAGCATCAGCAAACTGATTTTTGGCTCGCGGCAAGTAGGGGAAGGATAAATCCTCAAATTGCTGAGCCAATTCGTCCAAGCGTTGTAGGTAAGGAACCAAACGCTCTTCCTTAATTTTCCATTTTCTCAAAGCTTGGGAGACTATTAGATTGGAATCCCCGAAAACCTTGAGAATTTTTATTTCCTTTTCCAGGGCTGCTTCTAACCCCTTTATGCAAGCTTCATACTCGGCTTCATTATTGGTGCAGTCGAAATCTAATTTGACTGTGATTGGGACGTATTCTCCACAAGGAGTTTTGAATACGACTCCAACCCCATTTTCATGGTAGTTTGAAGCTCCATCGAAGTACATTTCCCAGACTTCACTTTCCAAGCTCAACAAGTCTTCATCAGGAAATTCTACCTCCGGCATTTGGTCTTCGACCGGTAATTCTGCTAATTGATCAGCCAAGGCTCTGCCTTTCACTGCCTTTCGTTACACAAATTTTAAATCATAGGCTGTGAGCATCGACACCCACTTAGCCATCTTACAGTCAAGAACCGGCCTCTCCATAAGGAATTTCAAGGGGTTCGATTCAGAAATAACGTGTGTAGTGTAAGACGAGAGGTAGTGCTGCAGCTTTGTACAGGCCCAGACTAGAGCCAGGCACAACTTCTCTATCTTATTGTATTTTAGCTCATATTCTAGCATCCTTTTGCTGAGGTAATACATGGCATTTTCTATCCTTGTATCTTCTGCTTGTTGAGCTAGCATTGCACCCATCGCTTCTTCTGTCACTGATAGGTACAATAGCAAAGGCTTTCCTAGCCTTGGTGGCTGTAAAACTGGCGGGGATAACAGATATCGCTTGACTTGGTCGAAAGCTTTCTGACAATCCTCATTCCATTTGACGGCTACTCCTTTTCTGAGTAATTTGAAAATCGGACCACAGGTATCGGCCAATTGATTAATGAACCGGCTGATGTACTGTAGCCTTCCCAGGAAACCCCGAACTTCCTTTTCCGTCTTTGGTGCTGGCATTTCCAGAATGGCTTTGGCTTTTGAAGGATCAATCTCTATGCCCTTCCGACTGACCATATGCCCCCGAAATACTCCTGATGTAGCTCCGAACAGACATTTTGCCGGGTTGAGCTTTAAATTGTACTTTCGAAGTCTAAGGAAGAACTTCTCAAGTGCTGTTGTATGTTCTTCAGCTGTTTTTGATTTAACAACCATATCGTCCACATACACTTCTTCTTCTTTGTGAATCATGTCATGGAAGATGGTCGTTGCCATTCTTTGATAGGTTGCCCCAGCATTTTTGAGCCCAAAAGGCATAACCATGTAGCAGTAGGTTTCCCACTCCGTGATGAATGCCGTTTTCTCTTTGTCTGGCAAATGCATCATTATTTGATTGTATCCGACAGCAAGATCGGTCAAGGAGACCATCTCGTGTCCAGCCATTCGATCCACCAACAAGTCAATATGTGGCAGGGGGAAGTCGTCCTTCGGACATGCTTTATTCAAATCCCGATAGTCGACACACATTCTGACTTTTCCATCCTTCTTAGGAACTGGCACTATGTTTGCTAACCATGTTGGGTAGGCGATGGGTTCTATGAACTTATTTTCCAATTGCTTGGCTACTTCCTCCTTGATTTTCAAGGACCATTCTGTTTTCAGCCTTCTTAGCTTTTGTTTTACTGGCTTAGCCTCAGGGTGTACTGGAATCTTGTGCACCGCTATTGCCGGGTCAATTCCCGTGATGTCACTTGCCTTCCACATGAAACAATCGGCAAACTTCTTCAAACATTCACTAACCTGTTCCCTGTTCACACAGTCAGATGCAATGTATGTATGTTCATTTTCTTCTTTGCCAATTATTATTTTTTCCTTTTCATTTTTTATTTCATTTATTTGATCTCCATTATTTTTGCTTGGAAATGCTTGGAAAGATAGACACGCGGGGTAGTCAAGAATTTGCAAGCCTTTATTGATTATGACGGAATCATCCTCAAAAAATACATCAAATTTGAAATCTGGATTTTCTAAATCCGACACAGACGACTCAGAACTGGAACTAGACTCTGTCTCGGTTTCAGACTCGGGGTCAGACTCAGACTCAGTACAGGACTTGATTACAGACTCTAGTTTTGACTCGGGAGGGGGTTTATCAGCAGCGCGCTCCTCCTCGGCGTACCAGTTGGTGAGAGGCCCTTCGTACGACTTGATCAGGCTCAGCAGGTCTTGATTCCCATCACTTCCTGTAATGACTGCAACCTCGTCAAAGAGACTAGGCTGCATGAAGTTTTCCACTTCTAGTTCTGTTATTGTTTCGGGCTTGTTGCCCCAGACATCAGAGAATATTTCTAACCCAGGCAGCATCTTCTTAGTAGTCGGGCAGCGAAATGGTTCTTGGAAGCCACGATAAGGAATCGTTTCTCCCGGTTTGCAGAAGTAACCATTCAGAGTTAAGAGGTAAGGCCGCATCTGTATACTCTCCTTCCTTCCCCTTCTGGTTCTCTCAGCGCGGTCTTCATCAGTGGGCTCGTAACCCAGTCCAAAGGTCCCTTCATTCACCAGACACTCCCAGGCTTGTAGTGTGGGGTATGTCTTTCCGGACCTTGCCATAATCATTCCCGGCAGATAGGACATCTTAAGCATTAAAGGTACAATGCAATTTATTTGCACTGTCCCGAAATCAAAGAGAATTCGAGAGTTTGCAGCCTTTCCTTCTATGAACTGCACAGTGTCATATTGAAATCCCGAGAGGGGTAAATTGGCAGTCTCAGGGTTGACTTCAAAGAGAGGCTGGCCCTTTGGCTTCTTAAGCTGGCTGTAGTCATCCCCCTGGATAGTGATAACCTTCTCCTCATAAGGGAACTTGACCTTTTGGTGCAGTGAAGAAGGTACTGCCTTAGCATGATGTATCCACAGTCGACCCAGAAGCAGGTTGAAGCTAGTTGGCACATCGATTACTTGGAACGGTACCTCCATTATGGCTGGCCCAATTGTTAACTTCAGCATAGCAACCCCCAACACTTCCCTCCGGGTGCTGTCGTAGGCTTTGACTATCTGATCTGATGGAATGAAATCCGTTTCTTCCAATCCTAGACAGCTGGCTACCCTCAGTGGACAGACGTTCAGTGCTGACCCATTATCAATGAGAACCATGGGCACAGTCTTTTCTCTGGTTTGAACTGTGACGTAAAGGGCATTATTGTGACTGCCTCCCTCCTTGGGGTAAGTCGTCATCAGAAAACCCAATGCTTTGCATCTTTGATGATTGGGTGAGGGTAGATACCAGCACTTTGGGGCTAACCTCCATCGATGTTTGCAGTTGACTCAAAGCCTTGCAAAGAGCTTGGCGATGAGGAAAGGATGATGCCAAAAGTTCCCAAATTGATACCTTAGCTTGTGTCTTTTTTAGCTGTGCAAGTACCGGGTCTTCCTTTAGCTCCTCTGCCCTCTGGTAGGGTTTATTTTGGACTTTGTCCAAGACTAACGGTTCATATTGTCTGCCGCTCCTGGTTATAGCATCGACCTCTTCAGTTAGGTCATTCAGATCTAGGACACAGATGTTATTCATTTCTAGGAATAGCTCGAAAGGATCGATCAATTCCCGGTCAGAAACAATAGCATTTACCCCGTGATTTGGTAAGGGGTTAGTGCTAATATTTGGCTTACTTCTTGGAATAATTGAACCGTTGTCCACCAGGTCTTGGATGCGGTTCTTAAGCGTCCAGCACGCTTCAGTCTTATGCCCACTACCCTGATGGTACTCACAGTATTCGTCTGCTCTGTAGTTCCTTGGTAATGGGTTGGGAGGTGGCCTTGCTTCCAAACGCTTGATGTAGTTCGCTTTGATAGCCTCTCGGAATACTAAAAGGATTAGCATCCCGAGATCAGTATAGGTTCTTCTTGACTGACTGTCATTTCTCATATTTCCCACACGTAAGGGATTCGTGGAGGTGATGCTTGCCACTTCGTGGACTTTGCCAGCTTGGCTAGATTTCTTGTATTTTGAGGTTCCTGAGTCTTCTTTCAGTTGCCCCATTTGGATTAAATCCTCTACCTTGGTTGCAGTAGCAATGAGTGACTGGAAGGTAGGCAGGTACTGGGTCTGCAATTGTCATATTTAAAAATAATTTTCACACGTAACATGCATAAATTCTTCAAGATTTATAATTAAAATAAAAAATAATACAACAATAAAATTTAAGTAGGTTTTAGTTGGAGTATTTATATCTAACACTAAAATTATCTCTTTACTCTTAAATTAACGGATCACTCACTTAACCTGCATGTCAACCCGCGACACAACATGTTTATATTTATGTCATAAATGAGTGATTCGTTTATGACACGAACTCGTTTAACCTCAACACTAACCCATTTATTTCACTTGTTAGGCGAATCATGTTCTCGTGTCGTGACCATTTTGACACCCCTAGTATGACCTGCATCAAAAAATATACACGCACTATTAATGTATTTTTCAATAGTGATAATAATTTTGAGAATTTAATTAATTATATTGATATATGAAATTAAGTATTTTTTTATTTTATTTATGATTTGTTATAAATGATTGTTTATTTACTTGAAATATTAATATATTATAGTTATTTAGTGTAGTGTGTTCTAAACGTGTGGATCTCCTATTTTTTAAAAACATTATCGTATCGCGTACGTTCCCGTATCGCGCAATGAAGTGTTTTCTTAATTTAATTTTGTATCTTTTTTTATTAATGAATAATTCAAAAAAAAAAAAAAAGCAGGCACTCAATTTTTTTGAAAAAACTTTTGTTATTTTTTTTTATATAAAAGAAAAATGAAATTAATTTTTCTCTACAAATTTATTTTTATAGTTTTTTATTTGTCTTCTAATTTGGAGAGAAAATTATCGGAATTCTTTTCCTTTATATCGCTTTCTTATTTCCAAATAAAATAATTTTTGCTTATTAATATTAATTCATTTTTTTCCTCTTATATGATATTATCTGAAAATATAATTATTTTTTTCCCTTATAATCTGCACAATGCACATAGTAATATTGAAAGATGAAATAGTATTTTATAACGTCAATAGTAAAATTATATAATAAAATGATAAATTTTATCTTATCGAGATATGCTGAAAAGTTGCAATGCAAAAATATATTTTCTTAAGTATCATTCGAAGTTTTTTCATAAGGTATGTAGTATCAAAAGTCATGCATGATATGACTTACATAAAAAAAATACATACACACTATTAATATATTTTTCAATAGTGATAATAATTTTGAGAATTTAACTATTGAAATAAGAAATTAAGTATTTTTTTATTTTATGCTTATGATTTATTATAAATGATTGTTTATTTATTTGAAATATTAATGTATTTCTTATTTAATATAATGTGTCCTAAGCATATGAATGTCCTACTTTTTTAAAATTGTCATATCCACACGTTCTCGTATCTTGTGTCTCATGTCTGTGCAACCTAACTCTTGGTATATGAGATTACTCCTTAAACCAAGTTAATCAACCAAGGTTTTTTTTTATTACTAATAAAAATAATGTGTTTTTTTTTAATTTGATTTTGTGTCATTGAAATAAGAAATTAAGGTTTTTTTATTTTATGTTTATGATTTATTATAAATGATTATTTATTTATTTGAAGTATTAATGTATCACATATTTAGTGTACTATGTCCTGAGCATGTGGATGTCCTACATATATTTTTTAAAAATAATCGTATCTGTACGTCTCCGTATCTCGTGTCCGTGCGACCTAACTCCTGGTATATGAGACTACTCCTTACACCAAGCTAATCAACCAAGGTTTTTTTTTTTTTATTACCAATAAAAATAAAGTGTTTTTTTTTTAATTTGCTTTGTGTCATTGAAATAAGAAATTAAGTATTTTTTATTTTATGTTTTTGATTTATTATAAATGATTTTTTATTTATTTGAAATATTAATGTATTTCTTGTTTAGTGTACTGTGTCCTATGCGTGTAGATGTCCTACCTTTTTTAAAAATTATCATATCTCATTTCCATGCAACATAGCTCCTGGTACATGAGACTAATCTATACACCAAGCTAATCAACCAAAATTTTTTTTTGTTACCAATAAAAAATGAAGTGTTTTGTTTAACTTGTTTTTGTGTCATTGAAATAAGAAATTAAGTTTATTTTTTATTTTGTGTTTATAATTTATTATAAATGGTTGTTTATTTATTTAAAATATTAATGTATTACTTATCTAATATAATATGTTTTAAGCGAGTGAATGTCTTATATTTTTTAAAAATTATCGTATCTTGTATAATCATGTATCTTGTATCCTGTGTCTATATAACCTAACTTCTAGTATATAAGACTCCCCCATATGTCAAAGTAATCATTAAAATAAGAAATTAAATTTTTTATTTTATAGTTTGGGTTATCTATTTAATTTAAACTAATTATATTAAAATAGAAAATTAAGTATTTTTTATTTTATGTTTTTTATTTATTATAAATGATTATTTATTTATTATCATATATCATGTACGTTTCGTATCTCGTGTTTTATGTCCATGCAACTGTCACGACCCATTTCCATGGGCCGGACCGGCACTAGGGCCCAGGTAAGCTTAAGGCCCCCGAGGCCCGTAGTAAGCCTGAAACACTACAAATTTGCTATCTCAATATAATTTTAAACATTTACAAATTTCACTATATTTAATAAAACAGGCTCACAGAATTATTCCATCTATAATAATACAGAACTTAAAAGTATACAAATTCTATAACTGCGGAGTTCATTGACGGATGTATACATATAAGTCTTCGGACATTTATCTATTTAATTGATCAATACGAAAATTAGCGAATTTCTTTTTTTATAGTGAAGAGCAGAGTTATAGCTGGGATTTAGAAAATGCTACTTCCTGAAAGATTTAAACAAAAGAGATGTGAGTTTATTAATGAATAATAATTATTGCACAACACAAGCATTCACATCATTGTATAAATATATCAACCTAGTCATCCGACTAGGTATATGCTCACACAGCCAGTCACACAAATGGCATATCACCAGCACTCACAATTATTAACATCTTCATATAATCACATCACGTGGAAATTAGTCAGTGGAGTCACCGAACCCCCGATGAGCCGTCCTCCCGCATGGCTCATCCTCTCACATGTGCACCAGGGAGCCGATCCCCCATACTGGCCGACCGGTCTAATCCTCACTTGACCAGCCCTCTCATTTTTCTTTCCATTCTCTCTTTTCTTTTCCATACCAACAGGAGGCAACCCGGTCGTCTCCATCAAATCTAGATCATCAGGCGCTCACAACAGGAGGCCACCCTGCGGGCTGCGATCAAATCTAGATTATCCGGTGCGCCCAATAAAGAAGCCAACCTGTGGTTAACAGTAACGGTAACAGTAGGTGCACACGGGGGCGCCGATCTCCCATTTACCCGGCTAACAGAAACAGAATCAGGATCCATATAACAGAAATCAGAATCAGGATCCGTATAACAGAAACAGTCTCACAAACCCATGGTGACCCACTTCATCCCAATTCCACACAAACAAAGCACAGCAATATCACAACACAATAAATCAAACATTGCATTCAAATTCAGACATATTATTCAATTAGACATCGTAATGCAATGCACAATTAAACATCCAAAATCAATGCAAATAAATAAATAAATAAATAGTATTAGCAATTAACAACAATAATAAAATAAATAAATGAATATGTAAATAGTTAAATGAATAATAAAGATTATAAACAACCAGAGCACTATATTTATTATGTACCAAATTATAGAACTAATCTAAATAAACTTATTAATTATGTTGTTAATTAAAATTTAGTCTAATTTCTATCAAAATTTCGGCAGCATCTCCCCTAAAAATAGGACTATCTACCTGTTTAAATATCACAATGATATTATATATTAATCAATCAATGTACACAGCCCATCCGTCGGGCGATCAAACAGTTAAATTTCCCTTCCTCCATCCAAATAATAATGTCAACATTCAACTATTAATTCACAACTTATAATAACCTTCAAACATATCCCAATAATATTATTGAACATTCTTTGCTTCACATAATTATAATCAGCTTCTTTAGCTAATTGACAAATAAATGAAATCTTTCATACATATACATATAAACAGAAGTTATACCATTAAGTTAGTTAGCTTCTAACTATTATAAAACTCCTTATTAAACCTTTATTTCATCATCCTTGCTTAAGGTATAAACAACGTCTTTAAACATTTACTAAAATTCTAAACTAGCCACTAAGAACCAATGCTTCAATTAAATTACAATTTCATAAATACTTCTACTAGGCAACCCGACTCACAACTTGAACGTATAACTAAGGCTTCCTAAAGTTCCTTCATCTTGCCATGAAAATACGATTTCTAGATTATAGTAGATTATGTTTACCATCGAATCGTTACCTAACAAGATTGAAGCTATTGAGCATTAACCAATGGTATCCATCACAAAAATATTGAGAATATATCCATTCCTATGTTAGTTCATATAAAAATGGCAACGATTACCCTCAATAGCTACTCCCCACCAAATGCAATAGGTTCTCCTTAACTTAGACTTATACATATATGCACAAATTTCACTCATTTCCCATCAAAACTTAGATTCTTAACATCCTATAATCCATATCAAGCAATGGTTTATAGAAATAATGAGAAATAGCTGCTGCCATTTTAAAATTGCTCTAATTTATTATATAGAATATGCAGCAAACACATTAGCCTACACATACTTTTAAAAATTTCAGTCTGCAGCTCATTTGGAATGATAAAAGTTTAAGATTTCCTTCCTATCATAGTGAAAACTCAAGCAAATAACCATTAAACTGCTGCCATCTTTAAAGGCTTATCAATTCCTCTAACAAATTGTGTAATTGGAATATGTGTGCACTGCTATTTTGTAATAAGAATAGTTTAAACATTAAAGCGGGAAAGGGACTTCGGGCTTCAAATCTTGGGTCTCTTGCACTGCTGTTTCAAGAACGCCTTACCCGAGTATTCTTTTTTTTATTTTTTATTTTTATTTTTTTCTGTAGTATCAAGTTCTTTTTATTGTTGGTATATACTGAAAAAAAAGAATTTATTTTTAAAAGCAATGAAAAGCAATAATGAAAAGCAACGATTTTATCTTAGCACTATATTGTCAATAACGTAATTAACTTTATATATTAGAAGCAAATATCATTTGTTTTTTTTTTTTTTATTATTTTTTTTTTATATATAAACAGTACCTGAAAATTCTAACTACAAAGATCTTGAAATTTATGCAATTTAATTTGCAAAAGAGTGAGGAGGGAGGATAATCGGCTTACCTTATCGGCGATAGTCGCCGGAGTTGCTCGGAGACGGAGAGAAGGACGAAGACGCTATCTCGATCGGGCTGAAGTCCCAGCCTCGCCGTGATTTTTGCGCTCACCAGAAGCAGAAACGGGGAGAAGGGAAAGGAAGGCCGGGTTGCTGCGGCAAGGAGTCGACGGCGAGGAGATGAGATCGATCGGCTCTGGTGGCTGGAAACGGGAAGGGAAAGAGGAGGAGGAGGTTGCGCGCTGGCACTAGCGCAAGGAAGGAGAAGGAAAAAGAAAAAAAGAAAAAGGAAAAAGAAAAAGAAAAAGAAAAAAAAGGAAAAGAAAGAAAAAATCTTGGGCTTCTAGACCATTCCGGTTCGATTCGAACCGGTTTGGTCTAATTCTATGATTTGGCTCAATTTGCTTGGTTTTCGAGTTTTTCGCTTGGTTTTTGAAAAATCGAATTGGGTTACGGGTCCAGTTTAGCAATAATAAAATACTAGCTGGTATAATTTCATTGGTTGAAATAAAAAATTTAGTTTTTAAATGAAAATTCTTCGAAATTAAATTTTCGGGTCGTTTCAATCTCCCCCCCTTATAAAAATTCGTCCTCGAATTTTAGAGATGAGCAAGAAATAGGAATGCAACTAGAAAAGGAAGCATGTAAGGATATTTAACAAACAAATTATCATTTGATTGACATCCAAGAATAAATGAATAAAAGATTTCATTATAAATCAAACCCCTTAAACTAGCAAACAAGGTTCCATCGCACTCAAAATGTATTCGTTCAACCATCTATTACATCTATTGTCACTTGATTAAAACTCACAGGAAACTTAAGTCTATTACTATAACCTCCAATTTCTATTATCAGTCGGCTACTGAAATCTTTAGAAAGTCGTTTAATAAAACTGAGTTTAGCAGTAACATGCAAAATAATAATAATAATAATAATAATACATATTTTTCTCAAGGTTATTTAATTTTATTTGAAAATTTAAATTTTATTACATATTTGTCCATGAAAACCATGTTCCAATAAAGTTGAAAATACACAATGGTAATGTCAAAAGGCTTTTCCATCAATCTAACCAAAACACATATTCTATGAAAGCAAAATATATTGGTAAGGATTAAATACAGAGCTTACGAAAACTAAAAATAACTGGAATTTGATTGACTTATAATAAGGATTAACTCATTTAGTTTACATATGTTATTACTACATCTTTGCTTAATCAAAAGTTCGAAAACTATTTTTATTTTTATTTTTATTTTTATTTTATTATTATTATTATTTTTTTATTTTTTTTTCAAAACTTTAAGAAAAATCGTCTTGTAACTTTCGTTGTCTATTAGTATCACAGGGCGACTTGAGCTTATTCTCTTGATTCTTACCAATACAAGTCCTATTCTCCTCATAACATCTTTACCATACACTAGTACATCTATTAGATAGTTCCTAAACTAAGGATATCACTATGCTCTTTAATACTTAATCTCTCAAGTTACCCTAAAATTTATCATCAAATGGGCTTTCATAATAACACCTTTCGTCTCTCCTAGCTCTTATATTTTTAATAACTTTTCATTCCACCAATGTTGCTATTAGTTCATCCTAAGTATATTAAATATTCTTATTAATTATTTCGTCCACTTGGTTTCTTTCATACTACTAATCATCATCACTCATGACTTACATAATCACTAACATTTTAATTAGTCTTATTTAACTAAGTGTTAGGCACCATATGTGGAACTATTAACTTAGCATCTATCTATTGCTAACATATATCAAATTCAAATTCAACTCACCTGTCTCACCTATCTTTGACTTCATATTTGACTTTAGAATTTTCAACACGTCCATTCCTCATCTAAGTCTAGTAAGATATTCATAAATCCTTCTAATTTTTATCTCCTACTTACTCCTCATATATATATTACAACTCGTCATATATCATTTCTATACCCTTAAATTATTCAAGTCCATTCCCAATGTTATCTTTCTCACTTTACACATTAACAGTCCTATACTCCAAATTTAGTAGCAACTTAATTCCTCTTCCAAAATTGTCTACTCGACCTTTCCAACGTTCCTGTTTTTGTCTTGACTATGAACTACCTACTTACCTTTATCATTGTTATCATTATCATTACCATCCCATTATCTTATTCTACTAGCCCCATGATATAAATAGACAACTCTCAAAAATAATTTTCTATATAAATAGTCTTTTTTTTTATATTATTTATCATAATACAATTTAAATTCAACATCAGGATGGGATTTTAAATTCAAATAACAAGTAAATAAAATCACATAAAATTTATATTTTTTTTTGGATTATTTCTAAAGAAATTCAGTAGCTGACTGAATCTTTGTTCACATATTCCTAATCGCCTTAAAATTACTGTCTATGTCCATGAACCTGCCATACCAATGAAAATCTTATTTATTCTCTACCCTATCCTATTCACTGTAGGAATAGAGCTCACATGAAAAGTAGTGTACTGGGTGATCAAGCCAATCCACTACCATCAGGTATTACTCTATTTCCTAGCTTAAGGGTTGATACCAACTCTAGCCCCTATAGGTACTGCGATTGACTTATCTTACTGTCTACTGCTTTCACTTAAAACTTTGAATTACTTCCTCTATAGTCTATGGATCTACACAATAGATGTGGATTTCCCACCTCATAGGGTCTAGTACGTTCACCATCCCTAGAGAGGAAAATCACAAGGTTTCCTTCCTTATGTTGGTTACGGCCGATCCCAACATAAAGAAATTTCCTATGCTCCGCAGTTGTGTCCTAAAATTTCTAACCTAAGCTCTGATACCAACTTTGTCACAACCCATTTCCATGGGCCGGACCGGCACTAGGGCCCAGGTAAGCTTAAGGCCCCCGAGGCCCGTAGTAAGCCTGAAACACTACAAATTTGCTATCTCAATATAATTTTAAACATTTACAAATTTCACTATATTTAATAAAACAGGCTCACAGAATTATTCCATCTATAATAATACAGAACTTAAAAGTATACAAATTCTATAACTGCGGAGTTCATTGACGGATGTATACATATAAGTCTTCGGACATTTATCTATTTAATTGATCAATACGAAAATTAGCGAATTTCTTTTTTTATAGTGAAGAGCAGAGTTATAGCTGGGATTTAGAAAATGCTACTTCCTGAAAGATTTAAACAAAAGAGATGTGAGTTTATTAATGAATAATAATTATTGCACAACACAAGCATTCACATCATTGTATAAATATATCAACCTAGTCATCCGACTAGGTATATGCTCACACAGCCAGTCACACAAATGGCATATCACCAGCACTCACAATTATTAACATCTTCATATAATCACATCACGTGGAAATTAGTCAGTGGAGTCACCGAACCCCCGATGAGCCGTCCTCCCGCATGGCTCATCCTCTCACATGTGCACCAGGGAGCCGATCCCCCATACTGGCCGATCGGTCTAATCCTCACTTGACCAGCCCTCTCATTTTTCTTTCCATTCTCTCTTTTCTTTTCCATACCAACAGGAGGCAACCCGGTCGTCTCCATCAAATCTAGATCATCAGGCGCTCACAACAGGAGGCCACCCTGCGGGCTGCGATCAAATCTAGATTATCCGGTGCGCCCAATAAAGAAGCCAACCTGTGGTTAACAGTAACGGTAACAGTAGGTGCACACGGGGGCGCCGATCTCCCATTTACCCGGCTAACAGAAACAGAATCAGGATCCATATAACAGAAATCAGAATCAGGATCCGTATAACAGAAACAGTCTCACAAACCCATGGTGACCCACTTCATCCCAATTCCACACAAACAAAGCACAGCAATATCACAACACAATAAATCAAACATTGCATTCAAATTCAGACATATTATTCAATTAGACATCGTAATGCAATGCACAATTAAACATCCAAAATCAATGCAAATAAATAAATAAATAAATAGTATTAGCAATTAACAACAATAATAAAATAAATAAATGAATATGTAAATAGTTAAATGAATAATAAAGATTATAAACAACCAGAGCACTATATTTATTATGTACCAAATTATAGAACTAATCTAAATAAACTTATTAATTATGTTGTTAATTAAAATTTAGTCTAATTTCTATCAAAATTTCGGCAGCATCTCCCCTAAAAATAGGACTATCTACCTGTTTAAATATCACAATGATATTATATATTAATCAATCAATGTACACAGCCCATCCGTCGGGCGATCAAACAGTTAAATTTCCCTTCCTCCATCCAAATAATAATGTCAACATTCAACTATTAATTCACAACTTATAATAACCTTCAAACATATCCCAATAATATTATTGAACATTCTTTGCTTCACATAATTATAATCAGCTTCTTTAGCTAATTGACAAATAAATGAAATCTTTCATACATATACATATAAACAGAAGTTATACCATTAAGTTAGTTAGCTTCTAACTATTATAAAACTCCTTATTAAACCTTTATTTCATCATCCTTGCTTAAGGTATAAACAACGTCTTTAAACATTTACTAAAATTCTAAACTAGCCACTAAGAACCAATGCTTCAATTAAATTACAATTTCATAAATACTTCTACTAGACAACCCGACTCACAACTTGAACGTATAACTAAGGCTTCCTAAAATTCCTTCATCTTGCCATGAAAATACGATTTCTAGATTATAGTAGATTATGTTTACCATCGAATCGTTACCTAACAAGATTGAAGCTATTGAGCATTAACCAATGGTATCCATCACAAAAATATTGAGAATATATCCATTCCTATGTTAGTTCATATAAAAATGGCAACGATTACCCTCAATAGCTACTCCCCACCAAATGCAATAGGTTCTCCTTAACTTAGACTTATACATATATGCACAAATTTCACTCATTTCCCATCAAAACTTAGATTCTTAACATCCTATAATCCATATCAAGCAATGGTTTATAGAAATAATGAGAAATAGCTGCTGCCATTTTAAAATTGCTCTAATTTATTATATAGAATATGCAGCAAACACATTAGCCTACACATACTTTTAAAAATTTCAGTCTGCAGCTCATTTGGAATGATAAAAGTTTAAGATTTCCTTCCTATCATAGTGAAAACTCAAGCAAATAACCATTAAACTGCTGCCATCTTTAAAGGCTTATCAATTCCTCTAACAAATTGTGTAATTGGAATATGTGTGCACTGCTATTTTGTAATAAGAATAGTTTAAACATTAAAGCGGGAAAGGGACTTCGGGCTTCAAATCTTGGGTCTCTTGCACTGCTGTTTCAAGAACGCCTTACCCGAGTATTCTTTTTTTTATTTTTTATTTTTATTTTTTTCTGTAGTATCAAGTTCTTTTTATTGTTGGTATATACTGAAAAAAAAGAATTTATTTTTAAAAGCAATGAAAAGCAATAATGAAAAGCAACGATTTTATCTTAGCACTATATTGTCAATAACGTAATTAACTTTATATATTAGAAGCAAATATCATTTGTTTTTTTTTTTTTATTATTTTTTTTTTATATATAAACAGTACCTGAAAATTCTAACTACAAAGATCTTGAAATTTATGCAATTTAATTTGCAAAAGAGTGAGGAGGGAGGATAATCGGCTTACCTTATCGGCGATAGTCGCCGGAGTTGCTCGGAGACGGAGAGAAGGACGAAGACGCTATCTCGATCGGGCTGAAGTCCCAGCCTCGCCGTGATTTTTGCGCTCACCAGAAGCAGAAACGGGGAGAAGGGAAAGGAAGGCCGGGTTGCTGCGGCAAGGAGTCGACGGCGAGGAGATGAGATCGATCGGCTCTGGTGGCTGGAAACGGGAAGGGAAAGAGGAGGAGGAGGTTGCGCGCTGGCACTAGCGCAAGGAAGGAGAAGGAAAAAGAAAAAAAGAAAAAGGAAAAAGAAAAAGAAAAAGAAAAAAAAGGAAAAGAAAGAAAAAATCTTGGGCTTCTAGACCATTCCGGTTCGATTCGAACCGGTTTGGTCTAATTCTATGATTTGGCTCAATTTGCTTGGTTTTCGAGTTTTTCGCTTGGTTTTTGAAAAATCGAATTGGGTTACGGGTCCAGTTTAGCAATAATAAAATACTAGCTGGTATAATTTCATTGGTTGAAATAAAAAATTTAGTTTTTAAATGAAAATTCTTCGAAATTAAATTTTCGGATCGTTTCAGCAACCTAGCTCTTGGTATAAATTAAGTATTTCTTATTTTATGGCTTGTTTTATTTGTATTTTAATTAAATTTAAATTTAATTTAATACATTATCTTGATGGAATGTAATTAATAGATATTATCATGATAAAGACATTATCTAGAAATATAAAACAACTTATTTTCTTACAATTGATGTCATTACACCTTATCTTCTTACAACCGTGATAAATAATTATTGTCCTCCTTATACTTAGCAATTTCAGAGGATTACACTTGACTTTCATATAATATAAACTGCTCTGTTTATATATATATATATATATAATACAATGATCCGAAAGTAGCGATGTGTATATATGATTAATACTTAATGACTTGAATTCTAAAAGTGTGACAAATAAAGAAATAAGAATTTAAGCATAACTTTTATGTTAATGATCCGAAAATAATTTAAACATGTCAATAAGTTTTCTGTCACCTGTCCATATACAGATATGGATTACTCGACATTATAAGCAATAAATGCAAGTACCTGTACGTGTGTGTATATATAACGATTTTATATTTTTTTTTAGGAATACAAAAGTGTATTTATTATTGATGAGAATCCACGTATATATAGTTATAAGTGGAACCCTAATAGAGTTTTATACAAATTCAAAAAATAAAGTTTGCAATAATTAAGAATACAGACTTCTAACCCATATAGGACATTCACTTATTTCATAACACACAATTTTATTTTTCACCATTAAATTTAAACTAGTTAGATATAAATCATTAAATTTAAAATTGATCAAAATGACTTTTTACCCATAGAGTGAGTTATCAAAAGTAGAGCGTTTAGTTTTTTTATATAATGTTTAGTTTTTTATTATTAAAAATACAAGAAACTTGTGTAAATAAAAAAAAACTATTTTCAACATAACTATAAAAAAATAAAAATTTCAAAAATAAATAATTATCTAATACTTCAAATTCATATACTCAAAAGAAATTATTTAAGATTTTAATAAATAATTTTAAATTTTTATTATCATATTGTGAAAACATTTATTATGCATTTATGCAATTTAAATTATATTATATATACATGTCATCTCATTATTTTTAATATAATTTTTTAATTAAGAAAATTAAATTATACGACTCAAATGCTTGACTTATAAATCTCTCCCCTTTTATAATATCGAATTATATAAATTAAACTATGTAAATTGTATCTTGTGACTTCTAATTTGTACTTTAACCAATCTTAATTATTATCTTAAATTTATTTATATTCTCTAAAAATAATCCATATTGTATGTTTAGTCATAAAATAATTATTTAATTTTTTAAAAATATGAAATTATACGGTTCATATATATATCAAATAATTATTTTAAAATTAATTAATCTTTAAATTTTAACTTGATGGAACTTATATTTTTGTTGTAAATTCTATTTTACATTTTTCAACTTTGATATTATTTACTCATATAGCTTTTAAATACAATTTGCTTAGTTTAGAAGTCATATAATATAAAGGTCTATATAATATGAATTTATAACCTTCAATTTGTAAATTGGAATCTAGATTTTGTAATTAATATATATATATATATATATATATATATATTATGCCTTTACTAATTCACCTATTCTTTATATATGTAAAACTGCTCTTATATGATATTTTATATACACGATCCCAATGGTATACATTAATTTTATTTTTAAAAAAATTTATAACACTAGAAAGATAAATTTTTGTGAAATTTGAATTCTAATAGTTTTTCCTGAATAATTTTATATTTATCATTGGATTTAGAAATGAGAAAAAAATATTTATTTTAAAAATACCATATCTTTTTTATAATATATTATAGGATAGAAGGTATACAATAAGAAAAAAAAGTTAGAAAATATATAGATAAATACAACATGTTTATATGCACATGTCTCAATTAATGAGCATTTTGTACCAATACAAAATTATTGACATCTGCATGTTAGTAAAAACCTGTAACAATTTTATCGTATGAACCCAATTTCACTGTGATTTTGTTCCTTTTCATTTTGCATATGATCCAACACGTTTTTGAGAAGTTGACTCATAAAATCTTATGATTTTACCATATTCACGAGTTTAACAACACTGTGATGGATAATAAAGTGATTATCTTCTAAGTTGAGAGACAGCAGATGAAAATAAGCATGTTTTGTTACAAGTTATAAATCCATTTGAATTATAAGCTTATTAGGATATTTGAATTATCTCGACGACGGATACTGAACTTATAGACATCTGCTTATTTCATAATAATTTAGACACAAATTTTATAGTTATTCCAAATATTAATAGCAGCCAACCGATGTACTAAATCCAAACCCCGAGATATATAATTTCCGAAGTTATTATATCGCCTTGACTGTGAAGCGTGGAGAATGAGAGCATCTATGCATGCAATCTACATGCGCGGTTGGCTCACATTTTGATAGAGTTAAAAGGCTAAAACAAGTTTCACATTAGGAGAATCTGTCTACTGTAACTTTATTAAAGTTATATGGTTTAAAGAATCTGAATATAGCAATGCTAGAAACAAACATGATTGGGAAAATGAAACAACAATATGCAAAGCATGAATTTGAAATGCTTTTTCAGCTCAAAGGCTATGAGTGAGAAAGGAAAGAACAACTGAAATGTGCAATTCACTTAAAAGAGCTTCAATCTCATAGATCTCATCTATTTGTAGCAAGGGTGAGCAGTCGGTTCGATTCGATTATTAAAAAATACAAACAGAAGTTTTTTGTCAATGGATTGAACCGAACGAAAACAGTCGGTTTAATCTGTTTTGATTGGTTTTACCATTTCGGTTCGATTTTAAATTCAACCAACGGATTTATATGAAATCGATTCGAACCGAATAATAAGTTCAGTTCAAACTGAATAAATCGACGACAGAACTTCTCTTGATTTAACTGACCGAATGACCCAAAATGAGTCGGTGCGATTTGAGATTCAGTCGGTAAGTTTCCACCCCTAATTTGCAGGACATAGACTATGTTTTGCTGTGATTATATATAGAACAAGCAAGCGTTTATTTTTTTATTTTTAAGAAAAGAACAAGCAAAGTATCATTACATTGATTTCATTATGGTGGAAATTAATGTACTATATTACCTTCTAATAATTGCATTGTAAACCATGCAGGAGATACTAGAATCATTAGTTAGTTGTTCCCGAGGGCTGAGCATATAATGGAAAATCCAACGAATCGAACCAATGAATATTGTTTAATTTGATTTTTAATAAAATTTTCATTTTGGTTTTAATTAAAAAGGACTACTTTTTTTTTTTTTGTTGAAATGAGGACTAATTTTTTATTAATTCAGTTAATATATAAAATTGAATAACATAAAAATTCTAAAAGTCAAATTGATTTAACTTGAGAATTCAGTCGGAAAAAAAAAAAAAAAAACTTGAACTAAACTAAATATATCTAGTTTAATTCGATTTGATTTTATGAACAACTTGATTCAATTTCGATAACAACAAAATATGCATATATTTTATTATTTATTTTAATTGAATTTAGCATTATTTTGAATAGTAAAATAAGAATAAACTCCATATTGCATGGTTTTCTCTCTTTATTTGATTTGCACATGAGCTACATCAATATTTGCTACTTTAAGCAAAAATGAACCAAAAATGATCCATTTGGCACCGAATCAAAACAAAGAAGGCCTTTGAAGCCTTGCTGATGTTATAATCCAATTAATGCTCCTCGAAAGCCAGAAGAACCCAAGGTCCAACGCCCAGCCAACCCAAGAAGAAAGAAAGAAGGAGAATTGATCAACGTGGAAGAAGCTGGACCAAGGCAGAAATAATCTTTAAAATGATCTTCTAACAGATCACTTGGACCAAAAAAGAAGCATTGCACCTGGTTATTGGATGCAGCTTCTCTTAATTATTTTAACAATTCTTTCCAAAAGCTGGGCGGTGGAGACTGCTTTTCAAATGCAACTTGTGCAAGTGGTGTGTGATGTGACCAATAGATGCTAAGCAAAAAATTTATGTAAGGAGCAAAGAAAGGAGTTGTAGGGGTTGGACATTCTCTTTGGGCACTTGTTGCCATGTAAGAGAACAAGGAGTAGCCAATCAAAAGAATTTCTCCAACAATTGGAGAGAGAGTCAATAGCTTTAAGCACTAGTGTTACTACAACACAAAGGGAGAAAGAGCAAGGATTTTGACAAACTTGAGACGTGAGCACCGTGGTCAACCCACCAAAAAAAATCTCAAAGTTTGTTATTTATGCCTTTTATTCCTTTTGTGTATTTATTTGTATTGATATATTCGTAATAATGCTAGGTTAAATATCTGGATCTAGTTATGAGATTTATCTATTAATTTAAAAATGCAACTTTGAATAGTTTGATTTGTGTTATATGCTTAAATTCCTGATTTAATGTGCTGATCTTAATGCATGTAATTGGTTCGGCCCTTTATTTGCATGATTTTAGATCTGATTGAACAAAACCGAGAGAGTGACAAACTAGATTGGATCTCATATATTAAACCCGAAATTTTTAAACCTAGAGATAGGCTAAGTTCTTTGAGGGCAAAATAATTAACACAGGCTTAATGAGTTGTAATTGTATTAAGTTACGAAAGTAGGTGTCGCACGGTTTTAACATTCCATTTAAACTCGAGAGATAAATCTAGATATCCTAGGTTAGTTCTCCTTCAGGAATTGGCATAAAATGTTTTAACCATGTTAAGCTACGAAAGTAGATGTCATGTGGTTTTGATGGTCCGTTGAGATTTGAGAGAGGAAGTTAGACACCATAAATCAACTATTTATAGTTTGCACTAAGAATTAATAGAGATCCCATAGCTAGATTATCTTAACAATTATTTGCTTGAATTTACTTTTGATTATCTCCACTTGCTAATTTTAATTTGCATTTATTTAATTTAATTTGAAATTTAGTTTAAATCATTTTCATTCTATCTGATCTTCCTAATAATTGTCAAACATAGAAAATTAATAGCCTATTTTCCCAATTTGTGTGAGACGATAATCTTTTTACCACTTGTACGATCTATATACTTGCGGAGCGAATATTAATTTTCCAAATTAATGGAACAAATTTTTGGCGCTATTGTCGGGGATTGGTGCGTAAAATAGATATTAATTTAAGTGTGAGACAATTAATTAGGAAATTTTCTTTTGATTTATTTTCATAAAAAAACAAAACAAAAAATATATATATTAAATATTTTCTTTCGCTTACGTTAAGTTCGTCCACGTACTTGCCTTTTTCTTACTTGCAAAACCAAAATATAATAATAATAATATAATATAATATATATTTAGATGTTCCTTTTGTTTATTAGTTTCCGTTCATTCTTTTTTATTTTCTTTTTAAATTTTATTTTGAATTTTATTTTTTCTTTTAATTAGTTGACTTATTTAATTTTTCCTTTTTATTTCTTTTTTAGATATTTAATTTAATCTTATTATCTCTTTTTAATTGTTTTTCATTTCATTTTCCTTTTTCTCTTTTTTTTTAATTCTTTTTATTTTCTTTTACTTAATTACTTAATTTAATTTCGAAATATATATATATATATATATATATATATATATATATATATATAAATTTTTATTTTCTTTAATTAGTAATAATATATATAATAAATTTTAATTAATTGTTTTCGTATACTCACTTCCTTTATTTTATTTTCTTTCTTATTGTTTATTTAATTATTATCTCTTTTTAATTTTTGAATTTAAATTAATTTGTATAAATAAAAAATCTTTTCTTTTCTTTTATTTTTCTGATCGCTAAGCGGACTAGTCTTTTATGCTAGGATCAAGAAGTGCAGAATTATTACCTCTTGATCTAGAAATCGAAAGAACAACCCGCGCTTTGAGAAGAGAAAATCTGAGGTATCGGAGAAGAAGGCGAAGCCTTATAACAAAAAGACGTGGAAATGCAAACATAATTTTGGAAAGTGTCAAACTGACAGACTCGCCAGAGATTCCTGAACAAAATCAAGCTAGAATGAGATCGAAGACCGAGATCAACAACTGAACACGATGGCCGAAGAAAGAGCTTTGTGGGATTTAAATGTTCCTAATCTTGAAGGAGCACAACTAGCTATTGTGGGACCACCAGTTGCAGCCAACAATTTCGAGATCAAGCCATCTTTAATTTATATAGTGCAATAGTCGCAGTTTGCAGGACAACCAAATGAAGATCCTAATGTGCACATCGCCACATTTCTAGGGATTTGTGATACATTGAAAATAAGTGGCGCATTACACAAAGCAAATCATTTGAGGCTATTTCCTTTTTCGTTGCGGGATAGAGCAAAACTTTGGTTACACTCTATGCCCGCTGGATCATTCACCACCTGGGATGAATTGAGTCGAGCTTTTCTTCAAAAGTATTTCCCGCCTAGTAAGACTACAAGGCTGAGAAAAGAAATATCCAATTTTTGAATGAAGGAAGACGAGACGTTGTACGAAGCCTAGGAGAGATTCAAGGATCTTCAAAGCTAATGTCCGCATCATGGATTTGAAAAGTCAACTTTAGTACACCAGTTTTATGATAGAGCAACTCCGACAACTCGAAGTGCCTTAGATGTCGCTGCAGCTGGATCATTTTTAAAGAAAAGAATTTCTAAAGCTTATGGATTATTGGAGGAAATGGCAGCTAGTAGCTATCAGTGGAACGAAGATAGAAGTACAACAAAGAAGGTGGCGGGACTACTAGACGTAGATGGATTGATGCTTTTGAATGCTAAGTTTGATGCACTTGCCAAGAAATTGGACAACTTGAGTGTGAATACAGTAGCAACTCTGCCAATGGGATGTGAAGTTTGTGGAAATATCAATCATACAGGTATGGAGTGTCAGTATGGAACAACTGAATATACAGTGGAACAAGCCAATTATATTCAGAATAATTACCAGCCTAAACCTCGAGGAAACCCATTTTCAAATACATACACACTTGAGTGGAGAAATCATCCGAACTTTTATGGTCAAACCAGTAAAATCCACCTCCTAGACCTATCTTGACTAACAACCTAAGACTACCACCACCTGGATTCCAAAAGCCAAATATTCCTCAATCCTATCAGAATCCATAAACACAGCCTTACCAAAATCCTACATCCAATCTTGAGGCCATGTTTGAAAGTTTTCTATAGAGTCAAAACCACAGAGCAGATGCACAAGAGAAGCTTATCAGGTAGTTGAATGAGAAAGTCGATCAACTTACAACTCATCAAAAGATGATGGAGCATCAAATGGCACAACAAGCTAGCTCTTCGAACTCTAAAGCTTATGGAAAGCTTCCGAGTTAACCAGTTCCAAATTCAAAAGAGCAATGTAATGTAGTGACTTTGAGGAATAGGAAAGTTTTAGAAGATCCAAAGCTGAGACTGCAAAAGGAAAGGTTAGCTGAGAGAGAGGTGGTAAACCTAGATGAAAATCTGAGCCTACGAAGGAAGAGAAAAAGAAGGAAAAAGAATTAAAGAGATTAAGAGAAGAAGACATACAGAGAGGGATGAAAGCTTTTGAGTCGCCGATTCCATTTCCACAAAGATTGAGGCAAGCAAACCTTGATAGACAATTTGGCAAGTTTTTGGAGATGTTGAAGCAATTGTATGTCAATATCCCCTTCACGGACGTCATCGCTCAAATGCCATCATATGCCAAATTCTTGAAGAAGATATTAACAAAGAAGAGGAAATTGGGAGAACTTGAAATAGTAGCACTCACTGAGGATTGTAGTGCTGTGACTCAGAATAAACTACCACCCAAGCTAAAAGATCTTGGTAGTTTTTTTATACCATGTGAAGTAGGAGCTATGAAGATTGACAAGGCTCTATGTGATCTTGGAGTAAGCGTAAGCCTTATGCCTTTGTCTGTTTTCAAAAAGCTAAATATTGGAGAACTGAAGCCCAACAAGGTGATTTTACAACTCGCAGATCGATTAGTCAAATATGTAGTTGGAGTAGTCGAAGATATGCCAATTAAGGTTGGAAAGTTCTATGTCCCAGTAGACTTTGTGGTGCTGGAAATGGACAAAGATGTACACATTTAAATCATACTTGGTCAACCCTTCTTAGCTACAGTTGGAGCATTGATTGATGTGAAAGAAGGAAAGCTTACATTGAAGGTTGGGAAGAAGAAGTTGTTTTCAACTCGTTTGAGATGATGAAGCTACCAGCTGAATTTTCAGAATGCACGCAAGTCGATATGGTAGAAGAAATAGTGAAAGAAAAGTTTGTTAAGGAAACTCTCATCGACGCGCTAGATTCCTATCTGAAGGACACTGAAAAGGTGGAAGAAGTAGAAGAGGAAGTATAGAGCTCTACATCGAGGAGTTTTCAGAGTAATGATGAAAAGCAACCTGATCAACCTTGTTTGAAAAAAAAGGAGGAAGCACCACATGTAGAACTTAAACCTTTACCACCTGGATGAAGATAAGCATTTCTTGGCCAAAACTCTACTTATCTTGTAATTATAAATTCTTCATTAGATGATAATCAAGAAGAGACTTTATTGAATCTACTTAGGAAGGATAAGAAGATATTAGGATACAACATACATGATTTGAAAGGCATAAAACCTTCTATATGCACACATAGAATACTAATGGAGGAAGGATTTAAACCTTCAATTGAACCTCAGAGAAAACTGTATCCTACTATGAAAGAAGTAGTCAAGAAAGAAATAACCAAGTTGCTAGATGTAGGTATAATATATCCTATCTCGGATAGTCCATGGGTTAGTCCAATCCATGTGGTACTTAAGAAAGGAGGTATTACAGCAGTGAAAAATGAGAATGATGAAACTTTAGCAACTAGAACAGTTACGGGATGACGAATGTGCATTGATTATAGGAAATTGAATAGTGCCACCTATAAGGACCATTCCCTTTACCTTACATTGATAAAATTTTAGAGAGATTAGCCGGTCACTCATACTTTTGCTATCTTGATGGTTTTTTTTGGTTTCTATCCAATTTATATTCATCCATTAGACCAGGAAAATACCACTTTTACTTGTCCATATGGCATATTTGCTTTTAGACGAATGCCCTTTGGACTCTGTAATACCCCAACTACATTTCAAAGATGCATGACTAATTTTGTCGAAGAGATCATGGAGGTATTTATGGATGGATTTTCTATGTATGAGACTTCCTTTAATAATTGTTTAACTAACCTATCAGAAGTCCTAAAACATTGTGAGGAAGTAAATCTTATCCTAAATTGGGAAAAATGTCACTTTATGGTACAAGAAGTAGTTCTCGGACACATTATCTTGGAAAGAGGAATTGAGGTTGACAAAGCAAAGGTAGAAATCATTGAAAAAATGCCGCCACCTTCTTCAGTAAAGGAGATTCGGAGCTTTATGGGTCATGGGGGGTTTTACCAATGATTTATAAAAGATTTTTCCAAAATCTCTAAACCTCTGTGCGATCTTTTGGCTAAAGATGTTCAATTCGTCTTTGATGAGGAATGTTTAGACTCTTTTTGCAGGTTAAAGGAATCCTTGATATCAGCTCTGATTATTCAACCAACGGATTGGAATCTCCCTTTCGAGATTATGTGTGATGCAAGTGATTATGCAGTGGGAGCTATACTCGGACAACTGAAGGACAAAAGCCATATGTCGTTTACTATGCTAGTAGGACTCTTGATTGGGAACAGATGAACTACAACACAATGGAAAAAGAGTTTCTAGTAGTAGCATGGGCATTGGACAAATTCAGTGATTATTTGTTCGGATTGAAAGTCACCATCTTCACGGATCATGCAGCTATTAGATACTTAATAGCAAAGAAAGTTGCGAAGCTGAGATTAATCTGATGCATGCTACTCTTACAGCAGTTTGATTATGAGATCAAGGACAAGAAGGGAGTAGAGAATATGGTAGTTGATCATCTGTTTAGAGTCAAGCGAGAGGGTGACGTTAGATATGAGATGAAATTCCCAATCGAGGACTCATTTCCAGGGAAGCAAATGTTTATTGTGCATGATCGCAAGGTACCATGGTTTACAGATTTTGTTAATTACCTTGTGTGTAGAATTATTTCGCCCAATTTAAGCTACAACCATAAGAAGAAATTCTTTGCTGAGGTGAGAAATTATTATTGGGGGGAACTATTATTGTACAAGAAGTGCGGAGATGGAATCATGAGATGTTTATCGGAGGAAGAAATCCAAGTAGTACTGTTTCACTGTCATACTTCACCTTATGGGGGTCATTTTGGAACAGCTAAGACAATTGCTAAAGTATTAAAAGCGGGATTTTTTCGGCCTACGCTCTTTAAAGATGCGAGAGATTTTGTAATTTCTTGTGACAAATGCTAGAGAACTGGGAACTTGTCCATAAGGGACGAAATGCCACTCCATGGAATTTTGGAAGTTGAGATATTTGATGTGTGGGGCACAGACTTCATGGGACCCTTCCCATCGTCCTTTTCACATAAATACATCCGTTAGCAGTTGATTACATTTCCAAGTGGGTAGAGGCTGTTGCTGCACCGATCAATGATGCAAGAGTAGTGGTAAAATTCTTGAAAAAATTTATAATCACCAGATATGGAGCACCAAGAGTTCTCATCAGTGATGGAGGAACTCATTTCTGTAATCGATCATTGGAGGCACTTCTGAAGAAATATGGGGTCACCCATAAGGCAGCAACCCCTTACCATCCATAAACCAGTGGGCAAGTGGAGATCCAATCGGGAAATTAAGAGCATCCTGCAGAAAACAATGAACGCTACAAGGAAAGACTGGGCTTTAAAGCTTGATGATGGTCTTTGGGCTTATAGAACTGCTTATAAGACCCCAATTGGAATGTCCCCTTTCAGGCTTATTTTTGGAAAACCATGTCACCTACCTTTTGAATTAGAGCACAAGGCTTACTAGGCAATGAAAACTTTGAATTTCGACATGAAGGTAGCAGGCAAGAAGAGACTTTACAGCTGAATGAGATGGAAAATTGAGATGGGACTTGTACGAGAATGCGAAGATTTACAAAGAAAGGAAGAAAGCCTAGCATGACAAGCATATCCAGAGAAAAGAATTTAAGGAAGGAGATCTAGTGTTACTGTTCAATTCGCAATTGTGACTTTTCCCAGGTAAATTAAAATCACGATGGTCCGGTCCTTTTCAGGTGATATGAGTATTCCCTCATGGAGCTATGGAAGTGTGGAGCGAGAGTTCTGGAAGTTTCAAAGTCAACGAGTAGCGATTAAAGCCCTACCATGTTGCAGAAAAATTTCAAGGAGACAGTTACTCCTTGATGGATCCACTTCACTAACTACTAGAGAAAAGTCAAGCTAAGGACAAAAAATTAGCGCTTATTGGGAGGCAACCCAAAAATAAATAAATATAAATATATATATATATATATATATATATATATATATATATATATATATATAATAAAGAATATATATAAAAAATAATAAATAAATATAAAAAAGGTAAATAAATATAAAAAAAGAGAAATAATAAATTAGTACATGTGCAGTTGTCATTAATTGTTTTTACTCCATTTGCTTTATAAAACTTTATTTTATCTCTTACTTAAGTTTATAGTATTTTATTTTCCTTTTACTTTTACTTTTATCTTTTATTCTTTAAACTATTATTTGAATTTGATTTTTGTTTCTTTTATATGGCTAATGGTCATGTGCTATTTTGAATTTTTTAGGCAAAATATGGGTTGCAGAAGGTGGTATCATGCTATATTATATGAGAAGATTGAGGTGGCAAACACATCATAAAGGGGGAGTTGAATTGCATGGAGAAGGGACACTGAATACATGGGACGACCAGCCAGAAGATCATTTCGTGGATCATGTCGTCTCACACAGCAACAATTGTACAACATTTGCTTTCTAGGTGTGCAATTCTTACTTCATTCTATGCTAGGTGTCATTTCTCCTTTCCAAATTGAGGCACATGGATTCCATGCAACCTCACATTAACACTCCACTGACCTACTTGATCTTTTTGCATGGTATTTAAACATTTGCACTTCACAGAACATTCCAACTTCCGTGCAATTTTACTAGCCTTTCACCTTCAAATACTTTGAAGATCCACAGAACCTAGCAACACCTTTTCCTTCCATTTCTTTTCAAACATTCCCAGTAATTTTCATCCCTCCATTTTTGGTTACCATGCCTCCACGTCGTGCCTCTTCTCCGAAATTGGTCTACAAGCGGCAATGCAAGTCCCCTCCTCCAAGTACTTCCAATGTCTTGGACTAGTCAAGCCAACTGCAAGCCAGAACCAACTTCTCCAGCCACGCGAGTTTCCTCTCGCACGACCAAGATGGCCCGTGCTACCCACTAGGTACTTCACCAAAGCACTCCTAGAAAAGGCTAAAGATTAGGGATGAATTCATGGGGATTTTGGAAAAGATTGGGTGGAAAAGTTTGTTTTTTATTAGATGCAGGACCTACAGAAGGTTAACTTTAGAATTCATTTCCACTTTTAAATTCGATTATGACCCTAGGCATCTGGATGCTTTTGGTCAAGTAAACTTTGAAATGAATTTACACACAATACCTCACCACCGTCCAATCCATAAACTGACTTTTAGGGACACCAAATGACGATTTTAGAGAGCCACCAATGGGGTTCAATGAAAATGATGCTTGGGTTTTGTTTTCAGGTGAAAATACCACGTTTAGGACCACCTCCATAACCAATGCATTAAGGAATATGCCACCTAGGATCCTCCACCGTTTCATATCTAAAATTCTCCTAGGTAGGCACCAACATACAAGAAGGATTATAAGAGAGGAACTATTTCTCTTATGGGCAGCCTCCAATGGCATCAAAGTTGATGTTGCCTTGTTTGTGTAAACACCTTGCTAGGTTACACCAAGCTTCCCATACCACCATAGTTGTTAGAGGATTAGTTACTCGTCTAGCTATAGGTTTCAATGTGTTTAAGGATGGATATGCTAAGTGTCCCATAGGAAATATTAAAAAGGAGAAATTTACAATGAGCTCACTTATAAACATGAAGCTTATAACTAGGCTTGAAGAATATTTTTACTTTATGGACAAAAATGGTAGTGTAGAAGGAGACCATATAGCAATTGTAGTTGAAGAAGTGAGTGATGTCGCAACTGAGATGTCGGAAGAAGAGGATGAGAGTGATGAGGCTACAGAAGAAGAAGCATCAGATGACGAAATAACCATGCAATGTGCAATGAGTCAACCACCCATAGATTTGAGGGAAGATGAGGATCATATAGAAGAGCTCCCCATTGGGACTGTACAAACTGTGCCCATCATGCAAAAAGATGTGCCACTTGTAACAAGCTCCTATGACAACAAGTGGCCCGCCTAGCTAGCATCGAGACCAAACTTGATTGCCTCTTGGTTCTTATGCATCAACTTATTGACTCCTTAAGGTTGAGCCCTCGGTTTCCCACCTTCCCTTAATTTCCATTACTGCCTCCACACTAAACTCTTTTTGTTTTGATGTGAACCTAGGAAATGGCTTGTATATATGTTACTAAGCCATAGTTTGTGAAATATATCTTTGATATTTCCACATGTATTAGATTTGATTTTATGAAATATATCTTTGATATTTCCACATGTATTAGATTTGATTGAAGCAAGGATAGAGGATTTTTATTGAGTTGGTTATAAAATGATACATAGTGTGATACAGTAAAAACAAATGTAGTATAATAAGCAAAGAGTAGATACCACTCACCCCACGGTTGGGAACTAATGATTGGCTCTATCTACAAAGATTTTGGATTTGCTCATAATGATCAAATTATATAATTATTTTTTGTAAATATTTACCCTAGATTCTTGTAAATAAAATGGAATAATATGAGTGTGTGTTTATTTTCTTGTAGCTTATGTGATTTATTTCCCTATCTATTTCTTTGTAAATATGTGATAATAATGGTAAAGATCGCTCCACAACTTCTTTTTCTCAAGTCAGAACAGTTCTGGATCATCAGTTCGAAACGATGAACAAAACAACCTTCTCAATGATCGTTTTAGTTGGCACTAGTCTCTTAATTTAAAACTTGGACTTTGAGCCCAAATCCTTTGCCCTAGCCATTTACCCATTCCCTTTTAAACCCAGTAGTCCTTTAAACCCAAAAAAGCCCCTTACATCCAAAAGCCCAATTTTTCCAAAACCCACCTAATTACCCATTTCCACTAACCCTTCTTTAATAACCCTCAATTTCCTTAACCCCCAATTTATCTCCCAACCAACCATTAATTTAAAATTAATTTGAATTCCCCCACATTTACTTAGTAACCGCCCATTCCCACCAACCCAAGAAGCCCACCATAAACAGCCCCTCTCAAATCGTTTCAATGCCTTATCCGCTCTGTCCCTTGATTCCCCTTGCGTGCTCTGTTTCACACTATGGGATGGGAAAATTTTGTGGCCAACCAATTTCCCTCTTTCAAAGAACTCACCCTTCCAGTTCTAAGTTCCCTTAGAAAAACTAAAATTCAGAAATATCCAAGAGTAGCTTTTACCTTATTAGGATGAGACGTTACACTTAGTTATGATGCTCTTAACTACCATTTAGGGTTACCTAATTGTGCAGTTGGTTTCCAAACTATGTCTTTTGATTTTAGTTTTGAGCTAGCATGGAACGAAATTTCTTATAGAGCACATGGATTTGGCGATAGGCAAGCTAAATCTAATGAAATTGACAGTGTTGTGCTACAAATTATTCACTCATTCTTAGCCAACACCATTTTTGCCTGCGGAAAGAGCCAAGGCCATGTTTCTTCCCAAGAGCTGTTCTTGCTCTCAGCTTTTTACCACAATCAGAAACTCTCTCTTGCAACCTAGATCATTGACCCCATGCTTCACATTGCCTTTCGCCAGAAGGGAGTCATTGCTTTTGGCGGTCTCATCACTGCAATTGCTATTAGCTTAAATGTTTTCACCCTTGATGACCCAATTTTTGAGGCATTGCCACCGGTTGACTGCATAAATCGCAAAACTCTCATTTATACGGGCCTACTCAAGAAATGCATAGGTGTTTCTATCCTAATCAACAGGTATGGGGAAGAGCTTTTAGTCCCTGACACCGGCATTCCATTACCGAGCCTTACCATTGACCCTACTGCCACCTCAGACGACCTGCCAAATGATCTAGAAGCGCCTGCTCCGCCTTCATCTTTCCAGCATCAAGCGCTTGAGCGCTTAGACCGCATCGAGGAGAGCATTCATCAGCTCACTCACACCATACTCCGCCTCCTCCCTGATTTTGATGACTCACCATCATTCTGAGATTGCCTATTTTAGGATTTCTTTTTAGTAATTTTCATTTTTTATGTTTCATTTTCATTTTCTTAGGTACTTGATGTTTTGCATTGTTAAGTTTTATTGTTGTCTTTTTAACTTAGCCTCTTACTTTTGTTATCTTTAGTCCTATATTAATCATTATTCCTCTTTTGTCTTGTTTTTCTTTTATTTACGTGCATGAATTTGTTGTTTATGGATTAAATAATGCTCACCCTAATGTTCTCTAAAGTTTTGTTTGATATCTGAGCCCCACAGCCGAACTGATGTCAACATTGGGGACAATGTTGAAAATAAGTGTGGGAGGTATGCTTAAACTAGCGTATTTTTACTGCTCTTATTTGAAACGACCTCCCAAAAGAACTTCTCGCAGATCATTTTGGCATCATACTCTGCTGTTACTCCCATGAATCTTTCTTTTGAATTGTCCCCACAAAATTTTCAAAATTCATGCATTTCTGCCCATTGATTTAATGTTATATATTAGGAAGCAGAACATATTTTATGAATGTGCATAAAATTATTTTCAAAATTTGCTCTTGAAATATTAAATTCTTGGTTTGTTTTAAGAATGAGAATTAGTTGACCCTTAAGCCTTGATTTCTCACTTAAGTATAAGATGTTAGATTATTTTAATAATCTGTATGTGGCCCATGTGATTAAAGGGCTGGTTCTAATTAAGGTGGCCTAAGATGATGGTTATTGGGCTTAATGGATAAGAGCCAGTTAGGGTTTTAATACCCTTCCTCTGCCTTATAAAAGAAAAAGGAATCAACAGATTAGGGTTAACACAGAAACAAGAGAGTGTGACGGCTCTCTCAAACACATACGAAAATAGTTTGTTTGAGAGAGCTCATAAAAGAAACTTCCGCAGCTGTTGATTATTCTCTGACCATTAAGAGAGCACTTACGGATAAAAGGCCAGAGTGAAGAAACGTAGATCTGCTGTTACGGTGAGAATCGAATTGTCCCAACAAGGTAACCCATAACATAGATCTGCCGTTATGGATCAAGGTACGCTTCCGATTATTGTATATTTTTGTCAAACAAATTCTATGAACAATAGATTTGGGCTATATTAAAATTTATTCAACATGTGGTATCAGAGCCTGTACCTATTCTAGATTTGTTTGATAGCATTTTGTTTAGCTTAATTAATGAAAATTAATTTCGTATTGTGAAATTGATTTATATGGTATAAGCGAAGCCAAAATTATAGAAATTTGAAAAACTGTTTGTTTTCTTTATGCTTTATAAATTATTTTATTATTATTTATAGAGAATGGTTATGACATATTATTGGGTTATGTCGTTAAAGTTTTGAGATATTAATTTAATCTCATAAAAGTTTTGCATAAATCAATGTTTAATGAATGGAAAACTTGTTAGTCACCAAAGTGGCCTTGTTTGGATTGTTTTAGACATTGATTATGCAGTTTTCAATTGTTCATATTTGTGTGATGCCGTTATATGACATGAAAGTGAAAATTGAACAATTGAGCTCGTTGATTATAATTTGTTAGGTTACCCAAAGGTAGACCATTAATTATAATCAATGGCATTAAAGAGCCTTATCATTGTACGAATGAATATGAATGTATATCCAAAGATAACATGCATATTGTATGAAGCATTATTGAATAGTTGAATGGAATAAAAAAAAAGTAACTGGATTGCAGAAAGGAGCACGGGCGTGCTACAATGAGCACGAGCGTGCTTCTCTCTGACTTGCACAAAGGCTCGCAAGTTGCTCCACAATGAAAGTCCATTAAAGTATTTTTCTTCTTGGCATCATTATTGATTAAAGCTATGCATTTAAATATTACCCAAAGGTGAATCTAGATGCATAATTAAAGTTGTTATTTGTTTGAATCCATTTTATGTTTACTCAAAGCATTAACGTATGAGTATATGTGTAATGTTGTAGCTTCCTTTAACATGTTTGCTATGGGCACTGGGTTGATTAAGTTCAATGGATTGAACTATGCTGATTGGTCCGAACAAATCCATTATCAGTTAGGAGTTCTGGACTTGGATTTGGCATTAGTCTCTGAAAAGCCAGCAGCCATTACAGAGACCAGAACTGAAGCTGAAAAGTCTCATTATGAGGCTTGGGAGCGGTCTAACAGGCTGAGCTTGAACTTAATGAGGATGACAATGGCTGAAAATGTTAAGCCATCAATGCCTAGAACAGACAATGCTAGAGAGTACATGCTGAAAATTAAGGAATACTCCCAATCGGACATAGCTGACAAGTCCATCGTAGGATCCTTGATGAGTGAGCTAACGACCAAGAAGTTTGATTGGTCACAATCCATTCATGTCATGTGACTGGCATGCAGAATTTGGCAGCCAAACTGAAATCAATGGGAATGGATGTGAGTGAATCCTTTTTAGTTCAATTTATTATTAACTCACTTCCTCTTGAGTTTGGTCAGTTCCAGGTGAATTACAACACCCTTAAGGAAAAATGGAACATTCAGGAAATCAAGGCCATGTTAATACAAGAGGAAGGGAGATTAAAGAAATTGAAGGAACACTCCATCAATCTCACATTTCATAATGGAGCTAGTAGCAGCAACAACAAATCAAGGAAGAAAGGCAAGAAAAGGGACAGTGCCCCAATGAAGGTTAATGAGGGCCAAATCCGTAAGGAATTGAAGTGCTACTTCTGTAGGAAGAATGGTCACTTCAAGAAGGACTGTCCTAAAAGGAAGATTTGGTTTGAAAAGAAAGGTATACTTTATGTTTCAGTATGTTTTGAATCAAATCTTATTGAAGTGCCTAATAATACTTGGTGGTTAGATTCTAGTGCAACTACTCATGTGTCTCATATTATACAGGGATTTCTTTCGATCCAACCCATAAACGAAACTGAAAAGTTCCTATTCATGGGAAACAGAATGAAGGCACGAATAGAAGGAATTGGGACTTATAGATTGATCCTGGACACTGGTCGTTAAATAGAAAGGTTAAAGTGGTGAGATCTAATAGAGGTGGTGAATATTATGGTAAATTTAATGAGAATGGACAATGTCCAGGTCCATTTGCAAAGTTCCTTGAAAGTCGTGGTATTTGTGCGCAATACACAATGCTAGGTACACCTCAACAGAATGGTGTAGCTGAAAGGCATAATCGTACTCTTATGGAAATGGTTAGGAGTATGCTGAATAATTGTACTGTACCTTTATCATTATGGATGCATGCATTAAAGACTACTGCATATTTACTTAATAGGGTTCCTAGTAAGGCAGTTCCTAAGACCCCTTATGAACTGTGGACAGGAAGGAAACCTAGTCTGAGGCATCTTCATGTTTGGGGTTGCCCGATGGAAGTAAGGATATATAATCCACATGAAATGAAGCTTGATGCTAGAACGGTTAGTGGATTTTTCATAGGATATCCTGAAAAGTCAAAAGGGTACAGATTTTATTGTCCTAACCATAGTACGAGAAATGTTGAGTTTGGTAATGCTCGGTTTATTGAAAATGGCCAAATTAGTGGGAGCAGTGAACCACGTAAGGTGAATGTGCAAGAGATTCAGATTGAAAATCCAACTCAGATGGATTTTCCTAATGTCTCTTCTTCGGTTGTTGTTCCACTTGTTGTATCACGGTTTAACAACATGGTTGAACAACAAAACAACATTCCAAACCCACAAAATGACCATATAAATGATGAACCAGTAAATGATGAACAATTCACAAATGATCAAGTGGTTTCACAAGAAATAGCATTACGGAGGTCACAAAGGTAAAGAAGGCCAGCTATTTCTAGTGATTATGTGGTTTACTCACTTGAGCATGAATGTGAATTGAGCATTGATAAGGATCCAGTCTCTTTCTAGAAAGCCATGGAATGTGATAATTCTGAAAAGTGGTTTAATGCCATGAAGGAAGAAATGCAATCAATGAGTTACAATCAAGTCTGGGATTTAGTTAAGTTGCTTGAGGGGTTAAAACAAGTTGGTTGTAAATGGGTTTTTAAGACCAAACGGGACTCTAAGGGCAACATTGAAAGATATAAGGCTAGACTTGTTGCTAAAGGTTATACTCAGAAGGATGGCATTGATTATAAAGAGACCTTTTCTCCAGTTTCCAAAAAGGACTCTTTAAAAATTATTTTGGCTTTGGTGGCTCATTATGATCTAGAGCTTCACCAAATGGATGTAAAGACAACCTTTCTTAATGGTGCTTAGAGGAGGAAGTATATATGGACCAACCAGAGGGATTTATGGCCACAGGAAAAGAAAATTTGGTGTGTAAGTTGAAGAAGTCAATATATGGACTGAAGCAAGCTTCCCGTCAATGGTATCTTAAGTTCAATAATACCATCACTTCATATGGTTTTATAGAAAACATTGTTGATCGGTGTATTTATATGAAGGTCAGTGGGAGCAAGCTCATTATGTTAGTCCTATATGTTGATGACATTCTTCTTGCTGCGAATGATGTTGGGTTGTTACATGATGTAAAGGGTTTTCTCTCTAAGAACTTTGAAATGAAAGATATGGGAGAGGCATCCTTTGTGATTGGAATAGAAATATTCCGTGATATATCACAAGGAGTGTTAGGATTGTCTCAAAGAGCTGACATTGATAAGGTATTAGAGAGATTCAGAATGGAAAAATGCTCCGCAGGAATAGTTCCAATTCAAAAAGGAGATAGGTTCAGCGAAATGCAATGTCCTAAAAATGATTTGGAAAGTAAAGAGATGGAGTCTATTCCATATGCGTCAGTGGTTAGGAGCTTAATGTATGTTCAGACATGTACTCGACCGGATATAAGTTTCGCCGTAGGAATGTTAGGGCGATATCAAAGTAATCCCGGGATGGATCATTGGAAAGCTGCAAAGAAAGTACTTAGGTATTTACAAGACACTAAGGATCATATACTCACTTATAGAAAGTCTGGCCATCTAGAAGTGGTGGGATACTCGGATTCAGACTATGCCGGTTGTGTAGATTCGAGAAAGTCTACATTTGGCTACTTGTTTCTCCTAGCTGGAGGAACAGTATCATGGAAAAGTGGAAAGTAGTCTGTCATTGTTACTTCCACAATGGAGGCTGAATTTGTGGCATGCTTTGAGGCCACTGTTCATGCTTTGTGGTTGCAAAACTTTATCTCAGGTCTAGGCATTGTCGACAGTATAGCTAGATCGTTGAGAATTTACTGTGATAATTCCGCAGCTGTCTTCTTCTTTAAAAATGATAGGTACTCTAAGGGTGCAAAGCACATAGATTTGAAGTACCTATCTGTGAAAGAAAAAGTGCAAAAACTCAAAGTGTCAATTGAGCATATCGGTATTGATCTGATGATAGCGGATCCGCTAACTAAAGGCCTATCGCCCAAAATCTTCACTGGCCATGTTGATAGGATGGGCATTATAGATAAGTCCTTGTTAGCATGATGGTTAAACTTGTATATATATACATATGGTTGTTTTGCTCATATCATTGTGACAATTGGGAATTCAATTAAAGATGTGTTTTTGCTTATTTATGTGTTATCCACATTATAGATGTATACAATAATGGTTTGACTGAGATAACAATAACAGTTGATTGTAACAATGTATTGATTGTTGAATAGTTTCTCCATTAAAGTTTTATGAATTGAAGTGGTCTGTGATATATGGAAGGAATTATGTTGTTCAATGACTTGTGACCGCCATAATCCGATCATCTTAATTCAAATTAAGGTAAACATGATAGACTCAAGAAATGCACATGGGCCAAGTGGGAGATTGTTAGATTATTTTAATAATCTGTATGTGGCCCATGTGATTAAAGGGCTGGTTCTAATTAATGTGGCCCAAGATGATAGTTATTGGGCTTAATGGATAAGAGCCAGTTAGGGTTTTAATACCCTTCCTTTGCCTTATAAGAGAAAAAGGAATCAACAGATTAGGGTTAACACAGAAACAAGAGAGTGTGACGGCTCCCTCAAACACATACGGAAATAGTTTGTTTGAGAGAGCTCATAAAAGAAACTCCCGCAGCTGTTGATTATTCTCTGACCATTAAGAGAGCACTTACGGATAAAAGGCCAGAGTGAAGAAACGTAGATCTGCTGTTACAGTGAGAATCGAATTGTCCCAACAAGGTAACCCATAACATAGATCTGCCGTTATGGATCAAGGTACGCTTCCGATTATTGTATATTCTTGTCAAACAAATTCTATGAACAATAGATCTGGGCTATATTAAAGTTTATTCAACATAAGACTGCTCACTTTGGGATTGAACCATAAGACTTGAACTTGTAATTTACCTTCATTATTGTGGAAATTAGATCATACATAGGTAGACTACAATTTGTCTAAGGAAAACTATTTGTAATAGATGTTAGACACAAATTCTAGAATAAATTTTTTCAAGACTTTCGAAGCGAAATCTTAAGGTTTGCACACTTATAGGAACATGATTCAGGCATTTCTTTAGATTTAACCACATTAACCTTCCAACCTACCCTTTAAAATCTAACCCTTGTGAGCCCCTTTGAGCCTTTTATCCATTTGCTTTCGAAATAACCCATATGAAGAACCAAAACTTAAAAAGCCTTTTCGACTATCACCCTTTAGAAAATTATTTCTTTGATTTTTAAGTCGCAAACTTAAGGAAATTCGACACCGTTATATGAGAGCATTTTTCCTTCTCTAAAAATTACGTGAGCTGGTCTGTCAAAGTTCACAAAGTTCAAATAAAGAGGAAGTGAGACCATAAAAAGTCATTTGCTAAGAAAAGTGCAATTAGAAGTCAAAAAATCTCAATTAGCAAATGGCACATTATTAAGAAGGGACACGTGCACAAATATTTCTCTATATTTCTCTCTTTCTCTTAAGACCTCCCTCAATAAACAATAAAAAAAAGCAAAAATAAAGGGAGAAACAAAAGGAGAAAGAAAGAAAAGAAGTAGAGGGAAAGAACTTATTGGTGCAAAACATGAAGCTCTTTCGAATGCAATAGTCTAAATTTTCATTATTTCCAACTTTGAAAATCAAAAGAATATTTTCTCACCTTGAGCCTTATTTAAAATCTTTCCTTGGTATTAACTCATATTAATCCCCTTACCCCGTTACAACCCTAAAAAAACTTGTTGATTCCTTGAAGTTGTATTTCCTTCATTAGTAGAGAAAGTGTTGTGAAATTTGCTTATGGGATTTGTAAATTCAACCAAATATCCACTTGTCTATACATCTAGCGCACATTTTTCTCTAAAGGCGTATTTGTGTTCTCCTAAGTTCATCTATTCCTGCATGATTGAAGTAATTGCAAGAACTTGTTGGAAGGGACGAGTGTGTCGAATACTCCTTTGAGCATGATAGAGCTTTAGGATTGATTAATCTCATAATTAAAGTTTACCTTGAATTTCATATGAGAGTGCGAATTGAGCTGAAGTGTTTCATTCATTACATGAAAGACATTTTGCATTGCTTGGGGACAAGCAACAGTTCAAGTATGGGAGATTTTGGTAACAACAAAATACATATATTTTATAATTTGTGTTAATTGAATTTAGCTTTATTTTGAATAGTAAAATAAGAATAAACTCCATTTTGCACGGTTTTCTCTCTTTATTTGATTTGCACATGAGCTACATCAATATTTACTACTTTAAGCAAAAATGGATAAAAAATGATCCATTTGGCACCGAATCAAATCAAAGAAGGCATTTGAAGCCTTACTGATATTGAAGTCCAAGTAATGCTCCTAGAAAGCGAAAAGAACCCAAGGTCCAACCCCTAACCAGCCCAAGAAGAAAGAAAGAAGGAGAATTGATCAACGTGGAAGAACCTGCACTAAGGCAAAAATAACCTTTTGAAATGATCTTGTGACATATCACTTAGACCAAAACTGTAGCGTTTTTGAATAAGCATTGCACCTGGTTATTGGATGCAGCTTCTCTTAATTATTTTAACATTTCTTTCCACAAGCTGGGTGGTGGAGACAGCTTTTCAAATGCAACTTGTGCAAGTGGTGTGTGATGTGGACCAATGGTAGCTAAGCAAAAGATCTACATAAGGAGCAAAGAAAGGAGTTGTAGGGGTTGGACACTCTCTTTGGGCACTTGTTGCCATGTAAGACAACAAGAAGTAGCCACTCAAAAGAATTTCAGCAAAAATAGGAGAGAGAGTCAATAGCTTTAAGCACTAGTGTTACTACAACACAAAGGGAGAAAGAGCAAGGATTTTGACGAACTTGGGACGTGAGCACCTTGGTCAACCCACAAATACCCCCAAGTTTGTTATTTATGCTTTTTATTCCTTTTGCATATTTTATTTGTATTGATATATATAATAATGCTAGGCTAAATATTTGGATCTAGTTATGGGATTTATCTATTAATTTAAAAATGCAACTTTGAATAGTTTGATTTGTGTTAAATGCTTAAATTCATTATTTAATATGTTGGAGCTTAATGCCTGTAAATGTGTTGGGCCCATATTTGCATGATTTTAGATCTGATTGAACAAAACCGATAGGGTGACAAACTAGATTGGATCCCGCATATTAAACATAGAATTTTTAGACTTAGAGATAGACTAAGTTTTCTGAGGGCAAAAGAATTAACAGCGGCCTAATGAGTTCTAATTGTGTTAAGCTATGAAAGTAGATGTCGCATGATTTTAACATTTCATTTAAACTCAGAGAGGAATCTGGAAACCCTAGGTTAGTTCTCCTTCAGGAATTGGCATAAAACATTTTAACCATGTTAAGCTACGAAGGTAGATGTCATGTGGTTTTGACGGTCCATTGAGATTCGAGCGAGGAATTTGGACACTATAAATCAACTAGTCATAGTTTGCACTAAGAATTAATAGAGATCCCATAGCTAGATTATCTCAACAATTATTTACTTGAATTTACTTTTGATTATCTCCACTTGCTAATTTTAATTTGAATTTATTTAATTTAATTTGCAATTTAGTTAAATCATTTTCATTCTATCCGGTCTTTCTAATAATTGTCAAACATAGAAAATTAATAGCCTATTTTCCCAATTTGTGTGAGACGATAATCTTTTTACTACTTGTACGACCTGCATACTTGTGGAGCGAATATTAATTTCCCAAATTAATCGAACAAATTTAAATTCTTTTAAATACAAAAATTTTAGCTTATTTAATTTATACTAATTTTATTTAATTTGAATCAAACCAACCGGAGATTATCTAAAACTATTGATAATGTATTTAACAGGCATGTGGACAAGATTGATCGTTGTAATTACAAGCTATTGTTTAGGATTGGATAGGGGATAGGCCAACCGGTGGTCCCATCAAAAAGGTCAAAAAAAATCCATTCTATTCTCATATAAGGGCAGCCGCAGTTCGCGCGTGACGATCGGTTCCGATTCAATAGCCGCTCGATTCCATCCTGTAAGATTAGGAATTAGAATCGGTCCCAGATTGATCTAAGTTTAAGTTTGATTTTAATGCAGTTTTGATCAATTTCAAGTTTTTATTTGTACTAAAATGGCTGAAACTGGATTGATTTTAATTAATCAGAGTGGAAGTCATGCATATTTATACTTTCAATTCATTTTGGTAGTTGGATTTGAAAATAATTATGTAAACATCTATAATTCATCAAGAAAATCCATAATAAAAATGTTGCCAAATGCATACATTTACCCTGTACCAAAAAAATCTTATCACATTCCAAACTCAAGAGAGACTTATTATATCTTGAAATTACAAATTTTTGTAACACTTTACCTTCTCCGTACTTGCAATAATAATTTTTTTTTTGGTGTTTTTAGCATTTATATGTCGAATATTCACTTGATATATGTTGTTAGTATAATAACTTTCATATTTTTCAACTATTAAATAAGTATTTAATCGATCTAATTTTATAAGTTTAAATATTCAATAGAATAATTTTTGCAAATTAAAGTATTTAATAAGTACAATTTTATAAGTTAGAAGCATTTAATAGATCAACATAAAAGCTAAAGATGTCATAAGGTTTTTTAAGTAACATGTAGAAGATGAATTATGCAGTGTTTATAGACACTTAATTATCAATACAATTTTTTCTCAGCCGTGTTTCTGGTATTAATATCCAATTTTTAGACCGTGTTTCAGTAAGTTGCTCTTTTGATTAGAAATTTGTGAAAACAGGATAATTTATAGATGAATATTTTTATGACATGTTACTGTCAAACCAATAATTAATGAAGTACTTTTTTTTCGTTTCTTTTTAAGGTCTTTCAAGACCAATAATGAAAATGGAATGGAAGTGAAAGCTTGTGAGCTGTGAAAGACTGCTGTGGATTTAGTTATTAGATAAGTATATGAATTCGATATAAAATTAATCAATTTGTACATCAATCCGAAACATAGAATTATAAGATCAATACTGTTTTTTTTTTTTTTTTTTTGGTAAAAAACATTAAAAATATTGATTTATATGAAATATTAAAATAATATAAAAACACAAAAAATTTGGTTTTCATTCTCATTTTCTCTTCCATTTTTTACGACAAAAAATTGGGTTTTCTACCTTTTTTTTTTTTTGAATTTTCAAAAACTTTTTTATTTTAAAATATTTTAAAGGCAAGAAAATTTTTAATTGATGTTTTACATGAAAAAAGGCATATTGCCTAAATTGAAAGTTTATGTTCTAAATTGGTCCAAAGTTTAATTTTGAAATAAATTTAATATTTAGGCTCCATTTGTTTTCGGAAAATGAGAAAATATTTTCATTTTCTAAAGAACTTATTTTTCACTTTTCTGTTGCAAGTTATTTTATGGGAATAAATAGAGATATTTAAATGTCAAATCAAATATTATCTCCGTTACATAATACTGATTACATTTGAGAAAATAGTTTGTTTCAAAGTACTTGTTACATTTGTGGTTCAAGTAGTAATAAATATTTTTTTTCCATGTTTATCCTTTATATATGACCAATGATTATTATTTCAATTTAATGATTTTTTTAAAAAATTAGTATTAAATTAAAAGTAATATAGTCAATTTACTTAATAATTTGTTATAACTTAGACAAATTTAATAGATATAATACTTGTCCTTGATTATGAGACTTTTTATTTTTTATTTTTTAATTCTCATGAGGACTTTGAAAGATCTTAGCCACTTATCATACCTTCATGAAAATTTATTTTAGAAAAAAAAAAAAAAAGATTCGCATTCACTGCTGTTTAGTTCAGCTTTGTTTTAAATATTATAATATGAGTCAATGAACATAAACATCATACATTCGCTGCTGTTAAGTTCAGCTTTTTTTTTCAGCTCTGTTGCCCTTCGTATAAAAAAAAAAAAAAAAAAAGAGTCAATGAACATAAACATCATACATTCGCTGCTGTTAAGTTCAGCTTTTTTTTTCAGCTCTGCTGCCCTTCGTATAAAAAATAAAAATAATAAAAAAAAAAATCCTCCTGACAACTCCAGATGAAAATTACGAGTTTACCCCAAACATACCTTTATATTTTCTTAATTTATCTTAACCATCTATTAAGCTCATTAGTTGAAGGAGGAGAAGCTTCGTCACCAATACTACTCTCTGTATAGCAAGAAGACACAGTAGACCTATGCTCCATTCCAAGATATGCTTCATGAATCCCCTGCTTATACCTCGGGCTTTTCAACCTATCCACAATATTGTTATTACTACTGCTGCTATTGCTTGTTACTGGATTAGGGAAAGATAGACGTTTTTTGGCAGTTGGACCTATCTTTTCCCTCTCTGGTGTTGAAGCCCTTTGCCTTGGGGCACTCTGCGACCGCAGCCGAGCCTTAGCAGAAGCAGTTGCGGCCATGTAGTTGGGCATTGAAGTAGCAATTCCATTTCCTGTTTTGCTTACATTGTTCCTGTCTTCTCTTAGATACCTAGGGCTAGCTGAATGGACTTGGAGTTGTGGTGTTGCTTTAGATGGAGATGGTGTTATATTGTTTTGGTGTCTAAGAAGAGGAGAGGTAGCAGAAAATGAACTAGGCCTTTGTTGTTGATAAAGATGATGGTAATGGGGTTTGTGAGTGTATGGAGTTGAGTAAGTGTCTACTTCAACAGTTTTGATAATAGATTCTCTTTCATCGCATAAGGTTCTTCCTCTATTCTCCAATTGCTTCCTTCTTGTCCATTGATCATCCCATCTGGGTTTCTCTTCTAACTCTCCTTCACTGGCATATGTGTCTCTACTTGGCATCCATATCTTTTAGCAAAACCCATGCAAGAATTTGAAGCAAAATATATAAAAATAGGGTAAATTATATTGAACTTCTATTGTTATGAAAAAGTTAAAGATTTCAATCTGTCAATGCTTAGAGCCTTTCTATCATATTTTAGCATTGGAGAGCACAATTACAATTAGCGATCTCTCAACGTTTTTGTGCATATAATCTGCATCCACTAAAGTAGGTTGATTGAGAAAAAAAAAAAAAAAACCTTAAGAAATCAAATTGTAATTATTAATTAAGTGACTTAGTTGTAACAAATCAATATTTGTGAGCATAATAAAATTTTGCGATAAATTATGAATTGCAATTTTATCCGTTCGTTGTAATAGGAGATTTTCTTTCTTTATTTTTGGAAAAAAAAAAACCCCAAAAAAAATGCCATTCAAACTAGACCTCTTTCACTATTATTTTTTTTTTTTAATATAACCAAAAAGTTTAATCATCTCAACCCATAGAAATGGGTTTCCTAGAGATAAAACTTATATTCCATTACTAGTACTTTAATACCATTATAATTAGAGTATTTTTAGCATTTTCCAATGAAATTATTATCAAAGATGAGATGTAAACCTAAAACAGAAAAAAAAAAAAAAAAGATCAGATTGGAGAAACATTCAAATTTCTTGCCATATTATAAAACTGGATTGAAAAAAATATATTTCAGAACAAAACCAAAGTATTAGGTATCATGAGAGCAAAAGATAATTAATTAAGAGTAAAAACATGGGGTAGATGAAATGTAGGTGAAAGGAAAGTGATAAAACCTGGTGAGAGAAAGCATGAGCAAGGGCCTTCTCACGTTTCAAGGCAACTTCTTCTTCTTCTTCTTTGGTTTCCTGCAACAGTACTTGGATTTCCTCTAATGACTGTGGGTTCTCATCCCAATGTACCCATTCATCAGTTGTGTTATTCTCATCTCTAGGCTGCATTATATTTTTTAATTTACAAAACCCATTTTAATTAAGCTAAATTAGCATATCTATACATATATGTATAACAAAGGGGAATTTTCTTACTATAGATTTTCTATCAGCAAAATGTGATCCCCATAAGCTATTTGGATCACTTAGAGTCGAATTTGTGCTTCCTTCATAAGAAAGCCTCTTTCTTTGATCTCTTACTCGTGCTTGCACTCTCATTAAAGCCTGCATGCAGTGAAGAGTCATCTTTGCTCTCTTTCTTACATTGTGTCCTCTCACTAAAGCTTGCAGCTTTACCAATCCCTTTAGTGCCCGAAGAGCTCTTCTTGCCTTCAACAATATATACAACCAAATACTAAAAAATTTAAAGGGACGTATGAAGCCAAGGGAATACCTAAATAAAACCAAAACAACAATGTTTAAAGATGGCAAATGCAATTACCAGATATCCTCTAAAAGCTGTTTGTATAGCAATGGCAGCAAAATGCTTCTTAGCGAAGAGGGTAGGCCTAGTAAGCCTAGCTACTTCGACAGCTGCTTGTGCTGTTGCAACTGCTGCCTGAGCAGCTGCTGTTGTGGCCATGGCCACTGCAAGTGCGTGTCTTTGTTTAGCATCAGTAGCTTCAGTAATAGCTGTAGCTGTAACGGTAGGATTAGAGGAGCTAGTTGTTATAATCTTTTCCGCAGAATGTTGTATAACTGTTTCCTGCATTGAAGGTTTCCTGAAAATCCATCTTCTTTTTCCTCTTTTCTGCACAGAACCAAGAAACAAATTTTAGAGAACTCAGGTTTGAAATAAAATATATTAAATTTAAAAAAAAAAAAAAGTTGAACCTTTTCCTCATCTTCTTGATCATGATCTTCTCTCCTTCTACTGGTTTTCTTGTTATTATCCTTTGCAGGAGACCTGAAAGCCCTTTTAACAGCTGCCAACCAAGAGCTTCCTCCAACCTTCCCCATGAGTAGCAGAGAATAAAACAACAATCTTATTAACTAAAGTGTAAATGAGCTACCAGAACCAAGCCTTCTAAGACAATAATACCATTGCGCTCATTTATTGCAGGCTTTCAGATAGAGTAGTTGGCTGCTTTAAATGTTAAATGAAGAGAGATATAAATGAAAGTAAAAATAAAATTATGTAAATCTCTTCTGAGTGAGTAGAACTAACCCATGCATTTGGAAACAAAAAGACTCTGGATTTTATATAAGGAAAAATGGTGAAAGAAACGGTGTTTTCTTGTGGCATGGAAGAGGACGCAGTAATACAGTTTACTGTCAGAAGGGGTTGGGGACAACAATGACATCAAAGAGTGTTGTACCCTCGAAAATGCTGAAAGCTGAAGAAGGAAAGAGAGAGAAGGGAAGTAGTTTATAGATGCTTTGCTTTCATATCATATACTTTGCTTTAACAATATGCTTTTGCTTTTCTTTTCATTTTCCTGTAAACATTCAAATTAACTGAGTGACTCTCATGGCTTCACGTGTTCAAAGTAAAGATTAAAATTTCCTATTTGAGAATTAGACTAGCTTCATATCTAAGAACATCGACAATAAAACTTGAGTTGTGGTTTCTTATATTATATTTAAAATAAAAATGCTTAAACAGTTTATTTATTATTTCCACTCACTTTATTAGTTTATATTATATTATTTATTAGTTTAAAATATTTAAAATAAATATTTCTTATTTTCGTTTACTCATAAAAAGAGATTCAAGTAGTATGTGAATTAATTTTGTTTGGCAGATAATATCTGTGAGGCCCAAGGTTTAAGTTTGAGAAAAAAAATATAAAAATAGCAGTTACGAATTCTGAAATTAAAATTAATTTTATACTTCTAAAAAGATATAAAAAATATTGGCGGAAAATAAAATTGTCGTTTTCATTTATTTAATTTTTACTAACACAAAAACACATATAAGTATGTATGCAGTATCCTTTTGGACAATCCGAAACCAAATGAGCTTTTCAATTAATAAAAAGAAAAGTAAATGAAGACTGTATGGGATTTTGGGCTTTGTGGGTTCGTTTTTGGTGACACTCAAATTGGACAAAAGCACGTTGGATGTTTTTTGGTGATTGGGGGCAGTTTAGGAACTTTTCTTGGAACTTTATTCCTATGTTGGGATTGGGCTCAATGGAGAATTTGCTAACTTAAAGGAAGACCTAATTAATGACCAGCTTTCGATATTGCCAACATATTATAGGACCTAGAGCTGGATGATAATATTATGTAAATAAATCCAACCGATACAAATCAATTAATATTCTCGGTTCAATTTGATTTTAAAAAATTATTTTGTTAATGATTTTAATTAAAAAAACTGAAATTTCGTTTTATTTGGTTTTGGAAAACTTAAAATCATATTGATTTAAGTTATAAAGTAAATTAAAATAAAAAAAAACGAATTGAAATTACTAAGTTTAGTTTAATTTCAATTTATAATTACTCGCTTTAATTTAAATCAAATCAACTAAATATCGAATTTAAGGAACTTGTTTATTAGGATTGTGCAGTTCTGATTCAATTCAATTCTTGAGAGAAACTCATACCAGAATTAAAAGTTTAATTCCTTATTTTTTAGAAGTTAGACTCAAAATTGAAAATTCATTACAATTTTAGCTCCAATACTTAAATTCTCGGTTTGATTTTTATTGATACTTCTGTGAATACCCAAATTTTGAGGCTCAGAAAGCCTGTTTTCCCGGACTGCAAACAGTCCGGCCGGACCGGAGGCTATTTCGGAAGTTCACCGAAAATATGTCAATATGGTACTTAAAACGTCCGGAATATCGCGAGGATCGCGGAACAGGTCCCGAAATATTTTTCGGAGGTCCGGAACTCCCAAAAAGGCCCCCGGAGCGAGGCGCGGTGTCCACATCGGCCACCGGGCACGGCGGCAGCAGCCGCCCAGCCTGGGCGGCACCTGCCGCCCCACTTCCTGGGCAAGGCCTGCCGCCCAGCGCGGGCGAGGGCTGCCGCCCCGCGCGGGCGAGGCCTGCCGCCCCGCGCGGGCGAGGCCTGCCGCCCAGCGCGCGCGGGGCCTGTCGCCCTGCGCGGGCGAGGCCTGCCGCCTAGCGCGCGCGGGCGAGGCTGTCGCCCCTCTCGTCTGGGCCTGCCGCGCGCGCGGGGCCTGTCGCCCCACGCGGGCGAGGCGTGCCGCCCAGCGCGCGCGGGGCCTGTCGCACAGCGCAGGCGGGGCCTGGCCCCCCCACGCCCCTGGGCGGCATCTGCCGCCCAGCTTGGGCGACACCTGCCGCCCAGACCAGGCGAGGCCTGCCGCCCCACCGACTGGGCGGCAGCTGCCGCCCTCCCAGGCGGCACCCCCCGCCCATCGTGGGCGGGGCCTGCCGCCCCACCGACAGGGCGGCAGCTGCCGCCCTCCCGGGCGGCACCTGCCGCCAAGCCAGGTGAATTTTCTAATTTGTTGAAAGAAACAAGAATCCAACATCATAAGTCCTCACCCTATCGTCCACAAACAAACGGGGCTGTAGAAGCTGCAAATAAGGCTATTAAAGTCATTTTGCAGAAGACGGTTAAGAAGCACAAAGCTTGGCACGAACAGTTACCGAATGCCTTATGGGGATATAGGACTTCAATTAGAACGCCCACCGGAGCAACTCCGTATTCTTTGATATATGGCATGGAAGCAGTGTTGCCTATTGAGCTGGAAGTTCAGTCGGCAAGAATTATCCAGGAAAGCCAGATCAGCGAAGCAGACTGGGCTAAGAATTATCACTTGCAACTCTTGGGTACGGATGAAAGGCGACTGCAAGCAATCCACCAAACTCAAGTCTACCAGAGAAGAATGGCACGACATTTTAATAAGAAGGTCAAAGACCGGAAACTGGAAGAAGGTTGTTTGGTCCTGAAGGAGATTAGACAGCCAATCATAAACCCACGTGGGAAGTTTCGTCCTCATTGGGCTGGACCCTATGTGTTGAAGAAAATATTGTCCGGCGGAGCCGTCATCTTGACTGATTTGGATGGTTTGGAATTCACGAATCCGTGTAATTTAGATCAGTTAAAGAGATATTTTGTGTAATAAGCATTGCATAATGTAAAATGAACTACACTAGACCTGATTCTCTTTGGAAAAAAGAAATTATGTATCGGAGATATGTAGGCAACCCTCATTGGGTAAGGTCTAAACATTAATGAAAATCATTCCATAATTCTTTCTTCCTTGCCAACAACAAAAAAAAAAGGATAAAAATAAAATAAAAAAAAAGAAGAGAAAAACCCGCTAAGTCGAAAACCCGAAAAGGGTGGCTTAGGCAAAAATCGGGGCCCGCTAAGTTGAAAACCCGAAAAGGGCGGCTTAGGCAAAAATGGGTAGCTCGCTAAGTTGAAAACCCGAGAGGGCGGCTTAGGCAAAAATCAGAGCTTGAATAAATGAAGTTGGAAAATGCTTGGAAAGCTTAAAAGACAAATGGCGTGCCCAATTAAAAGCAATAAAGTCAAACAATTCAAAGTTAAGCAGAAAGCCAATGAAACCAAGAAAAATAAATAATGAAGTCCAAGTCCAAAAGGACATACATCCAAAAATCTAAAGCCAAAATTCCAAATAATACCCAAAATCCAAAGCCAAAGTCCCCAACAAAAAGTCAAAAGAGTTAAAACAAAGCCAAAACACCAAAAGTCCAAAAGCCTATCAGAGTCTAGGTACCCCGTCGCCTCCGTGGGGCAACGTCCTCCGAGTCATCCCCAGTTACTGAACTCCCTCCAGCCTCGTCTGTCCAAGGAGCCAACATGATCTCCTCATCAGTCCTAATCCCATCACCAGCGTCAGCCTGAGTCCAACCCTCGAGTGCACTCAGCAATGCGTTCCTCCTTAGCTTTTCAACTGGCCAGACAACGGTCATGAACCAGACCCGATACTCAGGAGAAGTCTGAACACCAGTAGGATTAGGTAAAGGCCTAACCATCTGATGGTCTCTAACCCAAGCTCTAAGGACAGCACGGGTAACTCCCGGAGTAATGGTTGAATCAGATAATGAGTCATCCACGATCGGTACAGTCTGATCTATTCCCATCTGTCTCATAACGCGCGAAGCACAGTACCAAGTACAATGGATAAGGCCTAGAAGGTAAACCTGAGTATGGCGAGAGCTAACCTGGATAAAGCGGGTAAGGCCATACCAGGGTACGAACCACAGCACTTCATTTGGACCCAATTCAATTAGCCATGAGGTCCATGCATCAGCAGACGGATGTGTGATCAAGATCCTCCGCATGCGATACTGGACAGGGTTATAAGGCAGTAAAGTAGGAACAGCAACCACTTGGAGGTGATCCTTTAACCAAACCTGAGTAATAGATCCTTTCTGTTACAAAGGGACAGACAAAAAAAAAAAAAAAAAAAAAAAAAACCAACGGCGGGGTTTCCCCCTCTGCCCATCCTCAAAAATTTGCTCCTTCAGAAAGCCACTGGCTCTCATAAATCATTTTTGTGATAGCCAGTGGGGGGCAACTGTGAATACTCAAATTTTGAGGCTCAGGGGAATAACATGGTATGTGAAACTCTTTAAATGGAGGAAAGCACGCCTGCTACAGTACCGTGCCATTTGTTTTGGCTTTGCTATAGTAAATTTGACTTTGCTACAGCAACTGTGCAAACTATCCGACCGGACCGAAGGCCATTTTGGACATTTACTCGAAGTATGCCAATATGGTACTTAAAACGTCCGGAATGTCGCAACGATCACGGAACAGGTCCCGGAATATTTTTCGGAGACCCGGAACTCCCGAAAACTCCTCCGGAGTGAAAAAGCCCGAGTAACCGCGGCCGAGCACGGTGGCTCCGGCCACCGTGGCTCCTGCCACCGGCACCGGCGGCACCTGCCGCCGCACCGCCGGCGGCACCTGCCACCGGCGACCCGTTTTGGCCTATAAAATGGCCTCTCCCCCTTCATTTTTGACACCCCTGTCTGTGTTGACGGACGATCTTTCTCCCTCCCACGCTCCTTGCGATTTCTTTACCGCTTTTTGCATTTAATTTAATTTTTTTTGCATTTTTGTTGTGATATTTGGACACTAAAATTAAACAAATTAAAGTTAACTAATTCCCAAACGAGGAGCTTAATCTGGAGTTAAGAAGCGGTTTCCGATTAAATCAGGTATGTAAACGAAACTCTGCCTATTTAATTTTAGCACTTCATGCATGCTTCTCTTCTATTCCTAATAATTCTACAACTGCATAAATGCATCCATGTCATCATTAGGCAAACAAATTGCCTCAACTAAATGAATTTAAGCTAAATGCCCGGTTAATTAATAATCGTGGTAATAAGCTTAAATCCGACAATTTTGGCTAAAGAGCCTAGTTAATTAATAACTACGGTACAACTGCCTTATTTTCAACAAATCCGGCTTAAGTCCAATTAATCAATAATTGTGGCTAAAAGCCTTAATCAATCACGTTTCGACAATAAATTGTGATTAAGCTCGAACGCCCGATTAATTAATAATCGTGGCATTAAAGCCTAAATCGCACATTTTGGCAAACTAATTGCCTAAAACAACACATTTTGGCCAAAGGCCTTAAAATCAACCATTTTGGCGAAAATCGCCTAAAATCAACATTTTTGGCAACAATTGCCTAAATCAAAATCATTTTGGCTAAAAGCCATTAAAATCAACATTTTGGCAACATGCCTAAAAATCAATCAATCTTTGGCAAAATGCCTAAACAAAATGCACAAAGCATACACACTTATGCACAAAGCATACACACACTCATGCACAAAGCATACACACTCATGCACAAAGCATACACACTCATGCACAAAGCATACGCACTCATGCACAAAGCATACACACACACTCATGCATTAAGCATACACCTTCAAAGCCCTTTTAAAAAGGCCTATCGAACTACGTTGACTTTGATCTTCCATTCAAACGGAAGTACGTAGGCACGTTAGGGATTTAACCCCGAGCGGCAAGTCGAAATCACTTAAACATTTCATTTGGTCCAATTACATCATTCACCTTGCAAAGCATTCACTCTTTTTGGTTAGTTAATCAGCATGACATGGTCTCGGGATCCACCTCGGGTTCGTAGATTGTGCCTTAAACATTGCGATAATTAGCCTAGACTTAGGTTAATTAAAAATAGAGTCACTCAGGGTTTTTTCCTAGTTTACCCTTAAATAATTAAACAAGGTGGCGACTCACACACATCATGTGCATTTCTTCCTTAATCATATGCATTCATATGCCTATGATATTCGGGGGAGGGGTTCACATGTTGTAAAACCGATCTAAGTGCATGCAATCCTCAAATCTGAGGGCTAGGTAATCATTTTACCCTTCTCTTTTCATTTTTAGCCTTTTCTTGCTTAAAATCTCATTTTTATAGTGTTTAATTGGTCTGTAATTGTTTAAACGTAACTTTGCCCATTGTTGGACTTTTTCTGTATTGTGTTTAATCATTTTTGACAAGAAGAGCACGTAAAAAAGTAGTTTGAAAGGTAGTTGCGGACCAGAGTAGCCGCGTCACGCAGCCATTACCTGCGTGACGCGACTGTTCATGTCCAAAAGTCTTTGATCCTGGCTGGACCACCTGCGTGACGCATCTGTTTGTATACTCAGTTTTTCATTTCATCTTTATATTCATTCATGCTTAATCAACGTATATGTATATTTTAATGATGTCGCGAACAGTTCCGTCACGTAGCTAGGAGGCCAGCCGCCCAGCGGGCGCGGGGCCTTTCGCCCCACGCGGGCGAGGCGTGCCGCCCAGCGCGCGCGGGGCCTGTCGCCCCGCGCAGGCGGGGCCTGGCCCCCCCACGCCCTTGGGCGGCATCTGCCGCCCAGCTTGGGCGACACCTGCCGCCCAGACCAGGCGGGGCCTGCCGCCCCACCGACTGGGCGGCAGCTGCCGCCCTCCCAGGCGGCACCCCTCGCCCAGCGTGGGCGGGGCCTGCCGCCCCATCGACAGGGCGGCAGCTGCCGCCCTCCCGGGCGGCACCTACCGCCCAGCCTCTTGGGCGGCAGCTGCCGCCCAGCCAGGCGGCACCTGCCGCCCTGGACCCGAAAATGGCCTATAAATAGGCCATTTTCAGTCCAATTTTGGCACACCTGTCTGTATTGACGGACGAATCCTTCTCCCTCTCACGCTCCTTGCGTTTTCTTTACCGCTTTTTGCATTTAATTTAATTTTTATTGCATTTTTATTGTGATATTTGACCATTAAAATTAAACAAATTAAAATTAATTAATATTTCCTAAGCGAGGAGCTTAATCTGGAGTTAAGAAGCAGTCGTCGATTAAATCAGGTATGTAAACAAAACTCTGCCTATTTAATTTTAGCACTTCATGCATATTTCTCTTCTACTCTTAATAATTCTACAATTGCATAAATGCATCCACGTCATTATTTTTGGTAAATAAACTGCCTTAATTAATTTGATTAAGCTTAAATGCCCGGTTAATCAATAATCGTGGTATTAAAGTTTAAATCCGACAATATTGGCTAAAAGAGCCTAGTTAATTAATAACTACGGTTCAATTGCCTTATTTCGAACAAATCCGGCTTAAGTCCAATTAATCAATAATTGTGGCTAAAAGCCTTAATCAATCACGTTTCGACAATAAATTGTGATTAAGCTCGAACGCCCGATTAATTGATAATCGTAGCATTAAAGCCTAAATCGCACATTTTGGCAAACTAATTGCCTAAAACAACACCTTTTGGCCAAAGGCCTAAAATCAACCATTTTTAGCAACAAATCGCTTAAAATCAATCTTTTGGCAAAATGCCTTAAAATCAACCATTTTCGGCTTAAACCGTAAAATCAACCATTTTAGCGTCAAATCACGTAAAATCGACATTTTTGGCAAAATGCCTTTAAAATCAACCATTTTCGGCTCAAAGCCGTAAAATCGACATTTTTGGCAACATGCCTAAAAATCAATCAATCTTTGGCGAAATGCCTAAACAAAAATGCACGAAGCATACACACAATCATGCATAAAGCATACACACAAAAATGCACAAAGCATACACAAAAATGCACAAAGCATACACAAAATCATGCACAAAGCATACACACTCATGCACAAAGCATACACACTTATGCACAAAGCATACACAAACATGCACAAAGCATACACACACTCATGCACAAAGCATACACACTCATGCACAAAGCATACACACACTCATGCACAAAGCATACACACAAAATGCACAAAGCATACATACACTCATGCACAAAGCATACACACTCATGCACAAAGCATATACACACTCATGCACAAAGCATATACACACTCATGCACAGAGCATACACACTCATGCATTAAGCATACCCCTTCAAAGCCCTTCAAAGAAGGCCTATCGAACTACGTTGACTTTGATCTTCCATTCAAACGGAAGTACGTAGGCACGTTCGGGATTTCACCCCGGGCGGCAAGTCGAAATCACTCAAACATTTCATTAATTACATCATTCACTTTGCAAAGCATTCATCCATCGGTTAGTTCGTCAGCATGACATAGTCTCGGGATCCACCTCGGGTTCGTAGATTGTGCCTTAATCATTGGGATAATTAATCTAGTAACTAGGTTAATTAAAAATGGAGTCACTTAGGGTTTTTTCCTAGTTTACCCTAAAATAATTAAACAAGGTGGCGACTCACACACTCACGTGCATTTCTTCTCATTCATCATATGCATCACATGCCTATGACATTTGGGGAAGGGGTTCACAGTTTGGCGACTTCACTGGGGATGTTATGTAATTCATAAGCATAAAGTGGACTACAATTGTTGTGAAAACTAACCGGCGTTTCTTTAAGGCATCATTTTATTATGCTTTGTTTTGCAGGGTACCCTAATACGAATCAAGTGTTCTTTCCTTAAGAATACTTGATAAATCCGGACTTAATTAATGTGATTAAGACATTAAAACTTGTTGATTTATTTGCACGATTGAGAATCCTTTTCTCCATTGCATAAAAAAAAAATGAACTTCAAATGAATTTCTTCTCTTTCTGTTCAAATTTCTGAGTCTGGATAGCAAGTAGCGCTGATCAGCAGGTCTCTTTGATTATGCCGACGGACAGCCAAAGCGTCCTCCCTGTTACCGCAAACCATCTCTAATCCTTTTGGAGGTGGCACATGGGTATGCGTACCGTTGGACCCACGCGAAACTCCTTGTTTCACATGTGGTTAGGTATATCCATACTCAAGGTTCAAGGGTCCCTTAATAAGCCGATTCTCTATTTGTGTCATAGCCTATAGAACCTATCCTTTAGGACTATATGCACCCAATGGTACGAATCATCTCATTAAAATAAATTATGACGTGTTGTTGTGCGCATCCATGACATACCATAAGCATTAAAAAAAAAAAAAAGGAGAGAAGAGAGTGGAGGGACACAAAAATATCCTTCTGTTTGTCAGTCATGCACAGTTGGACAAAGAGTCGGTCTACCTCATATCAGTTACTTTGACACACAATACCGCCCACTATACCCTAATGCGATTACCCTTACACTTACAGGTACCCCCTGTGCAAGCGACCACAATAATACCAGACACACCTACAGTGCTATCACCAACCTCAACTACACCGATGGCATCACTAGCTGACATCCAAACCCTCATGGAACAAATGGAAGCCAGAATACAGGCTAGGATGAATGAGGCATTGGCTGCCCAAAGAACCGCCCTATTAGCTGAACTAAGTGGTGGTAATGGAAGTGGGGCCTCCGCTGGGGGGAGTGGTCCTGCTGCCTCCAACCAAGGACCTGGCTCTGCGCCTACGTCTTCAAACCCTAACTTGGATGAAATGACCTCCAAAACTGCTTCTGAGCTGGAAGCTCAAAGAATGAGAGAAAAACTGGAATTGCTAGAAAGGTCTGTTACTGCTCTAAAGACCCACAAGGAGGTGGTGGACATGGACTCTTTGTCCTTGTTCCCCGAAGCAAGATTGCCAACCAAGTTCAAAATGCCAAACATGGACAAATTTGATGGAACTACTTGTCCTAAAACTCATTTGAAAATGTATGTGGGTGCCCTTAACCCATTTGGATTGAGCAGCGAGCTCCTTGCTCAGTTGTTCCAACAATCCCTGACTGGTGCTGCTTTGAGGTGGTTTGTCAGTTTGGACCGCTCTAAGATGAAGACCTGGGAGGATGTTTGCAATGCTTTTAATTCTCAGTATCACTATAATATAGAAGTTGATGTTACTCGAAGAGAACTAGAAACTACCAAACAAAAGAACAATGAACCCTTTTCCTCGTTTCTTACGAGGTGGAGGGCCAAGGCCGCCCAAATGATCAATCGACCTTCAGAACAAGAACAGGTGGACATAATCGTAAAAAACTTGTTGCCTGTCTATCAACAACAGTTACAGACTCAATATCTACCATCATTCCAGTCGCTCATTGCCACTGCTAAAAAGGTGGAGGATTTACTTCAAATGGGGCAACTAAAAGAAGAATCGGGGGCCTCAAAATACAAAAAACCTAGTCAAGTTAGCAAAGTCCACGAAGTGGCAAGCATTACTCCCACAAATCCTCTACGTGTGGGAAATATGAGAGCTGGCAGTCAGTCAAGAAGAACCTATACTGATCTCGGAATGCCAATCCTTTTGGTATTCCGAGAGGCTGTTAAAGCAAACTATATCAAACCTTTGGAAGCAAGACCACCACCCAACCCACTACCAAGGAATTACAAAGCCGATGAATATTGTGAGTATCATCAGGGATATGGGCACAAGACTGAAGCATGTTGGACCCTCAAAAATCGCATCCAAGACCTAGTGGATAATGGTTCGATTATTCCACGAAGCAAACCAAACATTAGCACTAACCCTTTACCAAATCACGGGGTAAATGCTATTGTTTCTGACCAAGAATTGATCGATCCTTTCGAGCTATTCTTGGAAATGAATGAAATCTGTGTCCTAGATCTGAATGACCTATCTGAGGAGGTCGATGCTATAACCAGAAGCGGGAGACAGTATGAACCTTTAGTCTTGGACAAAATTCCAAATAATCCCTACCAAAGAACAGAGGAGAAGGAGGATCCGGTCCTATCACAATTAAAAAAGACACAAGCTAAGGTGTCAATCTGGGAACTTTTAGCATCATCTTTTCCTCATCGCCAAGCTCTTTGCAAGGCTTTGAGCCAACTTCAGACATCGGTAGAGGTTAGCCCTGAAGTGCTAGTGTCCACCCTCACTCAATCATCTAAAATGCAAAGCATCGGGTTCTCTGATGATGACTTACCTAAGGAGGGAAGCAGTCACAACAATGCTCTTTATGTCACCATTCAGACTAGAGACAAAACTGTACCCATGGTTCTCATTGACAATGGGTCATCATTGAACGTCTGCCCACTAAGGGTAGCCAGCTGTTTGGGGTTAGAAGAGACAGATTTCATTCCATCTGACCAGATAGTGAAAGCCTATGATAGTACCCGAAGGGAAGTGTTGGGGGTTGCTATGCTAAAATTGACAGTCGGGCCAGCTGTGATGGAAGTCCCATTCTAGGTAATTGATGTACCGACCAGCTTTAATCTGCTTTTGGGTCGACCATGGATCCACCATGCCAAGGCAATACCCTCGTCCTTACACCAAAAAGTCAAGTTTCCTTATGAGGACAAGGTTATTACTATCCAAGGAGATGACTACAATCAGTTGAAAAAGCCGAAAGGCGAGCCTCTCTTTGAGGTCAACCCTGAGATTACCAACTTGCCCCTTTCGGGATTTCAATTTGACACTGTGCAGTTCATAGAAGGAAAGACTACAAACTCCCGAATTCTCTTTGATTTCGGGACGGTGCAGATAAATTGCATAGTTCCTTTAATGCTGAAGATGTCCTATCTGCCGGGAATGAATATGGCAAGGTCCGGAAAGACATACCCCGCATTGCAAGCCTGGGAATGTCCGGTGAATGAAGGGACTTTCGGGCTAGGTTATCAGCCTACTGATGAAGACCGTGCTGAGAAGACCAGAAGAGGAAAGAAGAAAAACATACAAATGCCATCACGCTTCTTGACTTTAAATAGTCAATTCTGCAAATCGGGTGAGACGATTCCTTATCGTAACTTCCAAGAACCATTTTACTGCCCGACTGCTAAAAAGATGCTGTCTGGGTTAGAAATATTCTCTGATGTATGGGGTAACAAGCCTGAAACGAAGACCGATCCGGAAGTGGAAGACTTCATGCAGCCTAGTCTCTTTGATGAGGTTGCAGTCATTACAGGAAACGGTGAAGACCAAGATCTACTGAGCCTAATCAAGCCGAATGAAGGGCCTCTCACCAACTGGTACACCGAGGAGGAACATGCTGCTTACGAACCCCCTCCCGAGTCGGACCTAGAGTCAAAAGTTGTAATCAAGTCCTGTATTGAGTTTGAGTCTGACCCTGGGTATGAAACTGAGCTAGAGTCCAGCCCCAATTCTGAGTCGTCTGTGTCGGATTTTGAAAATCCAGATTTCAAATTTGATGTAATCTTTGGAGACGATTCCGTCATAATCAATAAAGGTTTGCAGATTCTTGATTACCCCGCGTGTCTATCTTTCCAAGCATTTCCAAGCAAAAATAAAGAAAAAAGAAATAAACGAAATAAAAAATGAAAAAGAAAAAATAATAATTGGCAAAGAAGAAAATGAATATACATACATTGCATTTGATTGTGCTAACAGGAAACAAGTCAGTGAATGCTTGAAGAAGTTCGCCGATTGCTTCATGTGGAAGGCAAGCGACATCACGGGATCGACCCAGCAATAGCGGTACACAAAATCCCAGTATACCCCGAGGCTAAGCCAGTAAAACAGAAGCTGAGAAGGCTGAAGACAGAATGGTCTTTGAAGATCAAGGAAGAAGTGGCCAAGCAGCTGGAAAACAAGTTCATAGAACCTATCGCCTACCCAACATGGTTAGCAAATATTGTGCCAGTGCCGAAGAAAGACGGTAAGGTCAGAATGTGTGTTGATTATAGGGATTTGAACAAGGCGTGTCCGAAGGATGACTTCCCCCTACCGCATATTGACTTGTTAGTAGACCGAATGGCGGGACACGAGATGGTCTCCTTGACCGATCTTGCTGTCGGATACAACCAAATAATGATGCATGTGCCAGACAAAGAGAAAACGGCATTCATCATGGAATGGGGAACTTATTGCTACAGAGTTATGCCTTTTGGGCTCAAAAATGCGGGGGCAACCTATCAAAGAATGGCGACAGCCATCTTCCATGACATGATTCACGAAGAGGTAGAAGTGTACGTGGACGACATGGTTGTTAAATCAAAAACAGCTGAAGAACATACAACAGCGCTCGAGAAGTTCTTCCTTAGACTTCGAAAGTATAATCTGAAGCTCAACCCAGCAAAGTGTCTGTTCGGAGCTACATCCGGAGTATTTCTGGGGCATATGGTCAGTCGGAAGGGCATAGAGATTGACCCTTCAAAAGCCAAAGCCATTCTGGAAATGCCAGCTCCAAGGACGGAAAAAGAAGTCCGGGGTTTCCTGGGAAGACTACAGTATATCAGCCGGTTCATCAATCAACTGGCAGACACTTGTGGTCTTATGTTCAAGTTACTTAGGAAAGGAGTAGCAGTCAAGTGGAATGAGGATTGTCAGGAAGCTTTCGACCAAGTCAAACAATATCTGCTATCCCCGCCGGTTTTACAGCCACCAAGGCTAGGGAAACCTTTGCTATTGTACCTATCAGTCACGGAGGAAGCTATGGGTGCAATGTTGGCTCAACAAGCAGAAGATACAAGGATAGAAAATGCAGTGTATTATCTCAGCAAAAGGATGCTAGAATACGAATTAAAGTACAATAAAATAGAGAAGTTGTGTCTGGCTCTAGTCTGGGCCTGTACCAAGCTACAGCACTACCTCTCGTCTTACGCTACGTACGTTATTTCTGAGTCGAACCCCTTGAAATTCCTTATGGAGAGGCCGGTTCTTGACTGTAAGATGGCAAAGTGGGTATCAGTACTTGCAGCTTATGACCTAAAGTTTGTACAATGGAAGGCCGTAAAAGGCGGTGCTTTAGCTGATCAATTAGCTGAATTACCGGTCAGAGACCAAATGCTGGAAGTGGAATTCCCTGATGAAGACTTGTTAAGCTTAGAAAGTGAAGTCTGGGAGATGTACTTCGATGGAGCTTCGAATTACCATGGAAATGGGGTTGGAGTTGTATTCAAAACTCCTTGTGGAGAATACATCCCAATCGCAGTCAAATTGGATTTCAACTGCACTAACAATGAAGCCGAGTATGAAGCTTGCATAAGAGGGTTAGAAGCAGCCTTGGAAAAGGAGATAAAGATCCTCAAGGTTTTCGGAGATTCCAACTTAATAGTCTCCCAGGCTTTAAGGAAATGGAAAATTAAAGAAGAGCGTTTGGTTCCTTACCTACAACGCTTGGATGAATTGGCTCAACAATTTGATGGTTTATCCTTCCATTACTTGCCACGAGCCAAAAATCAGTTTGCAGATGCTCTAGCCACTCTAGCCTCCATGGTCAATATAGAAGAGGATCGAGTCATTCGACCCTTGACAGTGCGGCTACAGAAACAGCCAGCACACATCATGAATTTGGTCGACGATAAGCCCTGGTATTGGGATATACAGAATTATCTTCAGAATGAAGTTTACCCAGAAGGATCCACCAAAACTGATCAATGGACATTGAGACAACTAGCATCCGGATATTTCCTTACTGGGGGAATTCTGTACAAAAGAAGTTGGAATGGCCTGCACCTAAGGTGCGTTGATGAGGAAGAAGCTCAAACCATCATGGATTCCTTACATAACGGGGAGTCTGGCCCACACATGCACGGGATAGCCTTGGCTCGAAAAATCATGAACCTAGGTTATTACTGGTCAACCATGAAGGCAGATTGTGTGAGGCATGCGCAGAAGTGCCACGAATGTCAAATTTTTGCTAAATTGCAAAAACAGCCTCCGGTCAATCTGAATCCTATCACTTCACCATGGCCTTTCGCGACCTGGGGCATAGACGTGATCGGAAAAATCCACCCGAGGGCTTCCAACGGTCACCAGTTCATTTTGGTTGCTATAGATTATTTCACTAAGTGGATCGAGGCAGCCTCTTATTCGATTCTGAATGCCAAGAAGGCAGCACAGTTCGTTCGTACCAACATCCTTTGCAGGTACGGAACGCCATTCGAGATCACCACGGATAATGGAGCTCACTTCCAGGGTGAATTTGCTAATTTGTTGAAAGAGACGAGAATTCAACATCATAAGTCCTCACCCTATCGTCCACAAACGAACGGGGCTGTGGAAGCTGCAAATAAGGCCATAAAAGTTATTTTGCAAAAGACAATTAAGAAGCACAAAGCTTGGCATGAACAGTTGCCGAATGCCTTATGGGGATATAGGACTTCAATTAGAACACCTACTGGGGCAACCCCGTATTCCTTAGTATATGGCATGGAAGCAGTATTGCCTATTGAGCTAGAAGTTCAGTCGGCGAGGGTTATCCGGGAAAGCCAGATTAGTGAAGCAAATTGGGCTGAGAATTATCATTTGCAGCTCTTGGGTATGGATGAAAAGCGATTGTGAGCAATCCACCAAACTCAAGTTTATCAAAGAAGAATGGCGCGGCATTTTAACAAGAGGGTCAAAGACCGAAAACTGGAAGAAGGTTGTTTGGTTCTGAAGGAAATTAGACAACCGGTCACCAATCCACGGGGGAAGTTCCGTCCTCAATGGGCTGGACCGTATGTGTTGAAGAAGATCTTGTCAGGCGGAGCCGTTATTTTGACTGATTTGGATGGCTTGGAATTCACTAATCCATGTAATTTAGATCAGTTAAAAAGATATTTTGTGTAAATTGTAATCATTTGCATAATGTAAAACGAACTACATTAGACCTGATTCTCTTCGGAAAAAAGAAATTATATATCGGAGATATGTAGGCAGCCCTCATTGGGTACGGTCTAAACATTAATAAAAAAAAAACATACCATTTCATGATTCTTTCTTTTTTGCCAACAATAAAAAAAAAAAGGGGGATAAAAATAAAATAATAAAGAAAAAAAAAAAACCCGCTAAGTTGAAAACCCGAAAGGGCGGCTTAGGCAAAAATCGGGGCCCGCTAAGTTGAAAACCCGAAAAGGGCGGCTTAGGCAAAAATGGGTAGCTCGCTAAGTTGAAAACCCGAAAGGGCGGCTTAGGCAAAAATCAGAGCTTGAATAAATAAAGTTGGAAAATGCTTGGAAAGCTTAAAAGTCAAATGACATGCCCAATTGAAAGCAATAAAGTCAAACAGTCCAAAGTCAAGCAGAAAACTAAAGAGACCAAGAAAAATAAATAATAAAGCCCAAATCCAAAGGAACATACATCCAAAAATCCAATGCCAAAACACCAAAATCCACACCCAAAGTCCCAAGTAAAAGACAAAAGAGTTCAAACAAAGCCAAAACACCAAAAGTCCAAAAGCCTATTAGAGTCTAGGTACCCCGTCGCCTCCGTGGGGCAACGTCCTCCGAGTCATCCCCAGTTGCTGAACTCCCTCCAGCCTCGCCTGTCCGAGGAGCCAACATGATCTCCTCATCAGTCCTAATCCCATCACCAGCGTCAGCCTGAGTCCAACCCTCGAGTGCACTCAGCAATGCGTTCCTCCTTGGCTTTTCCACTGGCCAGACAACGGTCATGAACCAGGTCCGATATTCAGGAGAAGTATGAATACCAGCAGGATTAGGTAAGGGCCTAACCATGTGATGGTCTCTAACCCATGCCCTAAGAACGGCTCGGGTAACTCCCGGAGTGATGGCTGAATCAGCTAAAGAATCATCCATAATCGGAACAGTTTGATCTATCCCCATCTGCCTCAAAACGCGCGAAGCGCAGTACCAGGTACAATGTGTAAGGCCTAAAAGGTAAACCTGAGTATGACGAAAGCTAACCTGGATAAAGCGGATGATGTCATACCAGGGTACAAACCACTGCACCTCATTTGGACCCAATTCCATTAGCCATGAAGTCCATACATCAGCAGACGGGTATGTGATCAGAATCCTCCGCATATGATACTGAGAAGGGTTGTAAGGCAAACGGGTAGGAGCAGCAACCACTTGAAGGTGGTCCTTCAACCAAACCTGGGTAATGGATCCTTTCTATTACAAAGGGATGAACCAAAAAAAAAAAACAAAATGAGAGGAAAATACCTGGAGTATAATCGGGGAAACTGTCCAGTCCTCGAAGCCTAGAGCAGCTCTGTCAAGGCTCCTGATGGTTTCTGCCAGCACAATGCCACCAATGCAACCCATGTCCTCCATCTGCCGAACCATAGGACAGAGTCGCAAGTCCCCGAAGCCTGGGTCCTTGTTAAACAAGAAACCAGATAATAAGCAAAATACAAAAGCCCGCATCCTCAGCCTCATCCGGTCTGGGTCATCTGAAAGAACCTCTGAAAATTCATCAATCAGGGGCAGCAGAATTGCCTTCTGGTTGTCAACAATCATCGCCCTAGCTTGTGGCCAGCTGAATTGAAATAAACTTTCAAATGACTGAGCATACCCGACTTTAACCTCATGCCTGACTAAAGGGGCATTAGGGTCACACCCTATGATAGCACAAAACTCCTCGAAAAGAGGGCACATCTCCTCCATCATAGCTCCGAACCGGAAAACGTGGGCCTCAGGGTCCCAGAGTCTGATACAGGCCCATAAAAAGTTCCAGTCGATCACTACCCCCCTAAGGGTAATGATAGGAGAGAGGCCATACCTCTTCAAGTTGATCTTTTCAACTTTGGAGAGACTCCTAGCCCAGCTGTGCATGCTTGA
>NC_143155.1:14798573-14833705 GCF_041381405.1 Jatropha curcas
GCAGAGTTTAGTTCATGTACCTGATTTAATCGTCGACCGCTTCTTAACTCCAGGTTAAGCTCCTCGTTAAGGGAATTAATTTTAATTTAATTTTAAGTGACCAAGTATCACAACAATAAAATAAAACCAAAATTAAACAATGCAAGAAAGCAGTAAAGAATCGCAAAGAGCGTAGGGAGAAGGAGCGTCCGTCAACACAGACTGAGTGTCCCAAAACGGAGGCCCCGGAGCCAAATTTATAGGGAAAAAAAAGGCCCGAGGGCGGGCGTGCCCTCCTGGGCCAGGCGGGCCTGCCCCCCCTGCTGGGCGGGCGTGCCTGCCTGGGCCCGGCGGGCCTGCCCGCCCTGTTGGGCGGGCACGCCCGCCTGGGCCGGGCGGGCGTTCCTGCCTGGGTCGGGCGGGCCTGCCCGCCTGGGTCGGGCGGGCGTGCCCGCCCTGATGGGCGGGCATGCTCGCCTGGTCCGGGCGGGCGTGCTCGCCTAGGGCGGGCTGGACCACCCTTAAGGGCGGGCCCGTGCTCCTTTCTATTATTTTTTTTTTTGCTCCAAAGGCTTTTTTCGAGAGTTTTAGACCTCCAAAAAAAATATTCCGGGACCAGCTCCGTGATCCCCGTAATTTTCCGGACGTTCCGAGTACCATATTGGTATACTTCTGGTGAACTTCCAAAATAGCCTCCGGTCCGGCCAGGCTATTTGCGGTCCGGGAAAACAGGCTTTTTGAGTCTCAAAATTTGAGTATTCACAATACCGACTGGAGGATCCGTGCCTTGGCTTTCTACTCTTGCACCATCTTAGAAGCTTCATCCCCAATCCCCAAAAAGTCTTCAAACTCGGATATCTTCTTCGACCATTCAGCTTCAGTGCCTGCTTGCATCATACCCACTATGAATTCTGTTCCTTCAACCAGCTGTTTCAAGGAAGGTTCAGGAGACTTGATCAGTTTCTCCTCAAAGTCTATCATGAATATTTCCAGGCCGGGGTAGGTCTTCCCCCTACACTGAAATTCTCCTATGGCTTGTGGGACAAAGAAGATATGATTCAGATTTGGCCCTCCAACCGGAGACCGGATCTCATACTTCTCCTTCTTTCTATTCTCTGAATATCCCAACCCGCGTCTATCTTGTTGTCCATATGCTGATGAGAGAGGTTCAAACCTTCCTTGTAGCTCTCGGCCTAGCCCTTTGCCATACTGCCACTGCATCTTTTTCATCATTTTCCTCGAAAAAGGACTCATTCTGTTTACTGCACTCTTACTCTCATTAGTGGGCGCATCAATAACTGCCACTTGGAAACCAGACAACGGCACTGCCACCTCCAAGCCTTCTACAGTTGCAACATTCAAGTCTTCTTGCACGTTAACGGTCACCACCTCCGTACCCCATGGAATCTTCACTTTTCTGGGTAGGGTAGATGGAATTGCACCTAAAGGATGGAGCCATGGCCTCCCCAACAACAGAGCATAATGGCTTCCAACAAAGACTTCCTATGCTCTTTGGATGCTATCAGCAAATCCCATAATGAAATATCTGCCCTTGTCCTCTGCAATTGGCTCAACACTGAACTAGCAGTTACACCGCTGGATGCTCGGTTTTAACTGCTCTCACCTACTTCGACAATCTTCTTCTGCACTTTCACTACTTCCTCTTCCTTCTTCTTTTCTTTTGGCTCTTCTCCGCCCTTTTCTATTGTCTTCTTTTTAATGCCATCAGCAGCAACTTCTTTTCCCTTAGCCTGCACATTGCTATCGGGATTGTATACTCGCCCACTCCGGGTTAAGCTCTGGATGCCTACCTCATTCACATCCTCTTCGCTGCTATAATACCATTGCTCTTCTTGATCGGCTAAGCTTTTCTGGATTGCGAGCTGGATCTACTCGTCTTCACTCTCTGGGACTTCGCCCACTTTCATAGTAATGCTCTTCTCAATCTCTATTTTTACGGGCCTCTACCCTTCTTAATCGCTGCTACAATCGTCCCATATGTTTAGCATGGAACACATTAGTTCTTCCCACTTAGCCTCTGCCAACACAATTTCTTCCGGTAATCCACTTCCGATTGCATTGATTGATCCACCCGATTGAGTCTTGCGGGGCGAATAGTTATACTGTTATTGAGGGGGTGGATTGTTCTTGGTACTGGGCTTGTTCCTCTCAGAAGGCTTGGTAATTTTTCCGCTGTCAATCAAATCTTGAATGTCGTGTCTCAACTTGAAACACTCATCAGTTGAATGCCCCTTGCACTGGTGGTAATCACAGTTACGATCCATATACCTTCCACGTACAGGTTTAGTTGGATCGACCGGCAGCTTTGAAAGTACTCCATTCTTGATACATGACCTCAACACCGTACTCAAGGGCCTTCCCAGGTCAGTGAATTCTCTTCTCACTCTTTCATTGACAGCCCCTACTGTATTACTGCTTCCTGACTGATTCTACTTGCTGCTTCCTGTGAACCCCTCCCCAAAATATCATAGGCATGTGAATGCATGTGACAAAAGGAAGAAATGCACGTGAATGAATGAGTCGCCACCTTGTTTAATTGTTTTAGGGTAAACTAGGAAAAACCCTAAGTGACTCCAATTTTAATTAACCTAGTTACTAGATTAATTAGCCCAATGTCTAAGGCATGGTATGCAAACCCGAGATGGATCCCGAGACTATGTCATACTGCTAAACTAACCAAAATGAATGAATGTTTGCTTTGCAAGGAAGATGAAGTAATTGGACCAAATGAAATGTTTGAATGAATTCGACTTGCCACTCGGGGTGAAATCCCGAACGTGCCTACGTACTTCCGTTTGAATGGAAGATCAAAGTCAACGTAGTTCGATAGGCCTTCTTTGAAGGGCTTTGAATGGGATGCTTAATGCATGAGTGTGTGTATGCTTTGTGCATTTTTGTTTAGGCATTCTGCCAAAAAAAAAGGTTGATTGATTTAGGCACTTGGTGCCAAAATGTCGATTTTGAGGCTTTTAGCCAAAAGAATTGATTTGGGCTTATTCTTGCCAAAAGATTGATTTTTAAGGCATTTGTGCCAAAGATGAATTGTTTCAAAGCTTTTAAAGCCAAAAATATTGATTTAGGCAATTAATTTGCCAAAAGAGGTTAATTGGGCGATTGTCGCCAAGATTGATTGATTAAGGCAATTGTGCCAAAATGAATTAATTTTAAGGCTTTTAGCCAAATAATTTAATTTAAGCGATTTGTCGCTATGAAAAAGAATCAATTCTCACTTATAGGCAATTTGTTTGCCTAAAGTGATTAATTAAAGGCTTTTAGCCAAAATATTGCTTTAAGCGATTTGTCGCTGAAAAACTGATCAATTCTCACTTATAGGCAATTTGTTTGCCTAAAGTGATTAATTAAATTGAAATATAGGCAATTTATTGCCATAAAAAGAAAAAGTGTTTAATCAGGGCCTTTTAGTCACAATTATTGATTAATTAGACTTAGGCCAAAAACTGTTCAAAATGAGGCACTTTCACCATAGTTATTGATTAACTAGGCTTTTAGCCAATATTGTCGAATTTAAGCTTTAATACCACGATTATTAATTAACCGGGCACTTAAGCTTAATTTTATTTATTTAAGACAATTTTATTTGCCTGGTGGATGATATGAATGCATTTATGCCGTAATAGAATTTAGGAGGAGTAGAAAAGAAGCATGCATGAAATGCTAAAATTAAATGGGCAGAGTTTAGTTTGTGTACCTGATTTAGTCGACGGCCACTTCTTAACTCCAGGTTAAGCTCCTCGTTAAGGGAAATTAATTAATTTAATTTTAATGACCACTTAACAAAGAAAGAAAGCAATAAAAGCTAAATTAAAATGCAAAAAAGCAGTAAAGAATCGCAAGGAGCGAGAGGGAGAAGGAGCGTCCGTCAACACAGACTGAGTGAGGAAAAAAGGAGGCCCGAGGCCTGTATTTATAGGCGCAAAACGGACTGTTTCCGGTGGCCGGGTCGCCGGCCCGGCGGCCGTCCCGGCGGCCGGGTCGCCGTCTCGGCGGCCGGGCTGCCGGGTCTCGGCGGCTGGGCCGCCGGGACGGGCCGCCGACTTGGCGACCTTCCCGGCGGCCGAGCCGCCGGTCCTTCGGCGACCCGGCGGCCTGCCCGGCGGCTGGGCCGCCGGGATGGGCCGCCGGCTCGGCGGCTGGCTCCGGTGGCTGAGCCACCGGGGCAGGCAGGTTCACTCCGGGGGCTTTTCCGGGAGTTCCGGATCTCCAAAAAATATTCCGGGACCAGTTCCGTGATCCTCGTAATTTTCCGGACGTTTCAAGTACCATATTGGCATACTTCCGGTGAATTTTCCGAAAGGCCTCCGGTCCGGCCGGACTGTTCGCAGTCCGGAAAAAATAGGCTTTTGAGCCTCAAAAAATTTGAGTATTCACAGGCGACTGCAGCCGCTGTCGCCGGCGGCACGGCTGCCGGCGATAGCGGCTACCGCCGCCTTTAAGGGCGGCCGCCACTGCCGCGGCCGGGAAAACCGGCTTTTCGAGTCTCAAAATTTGAGTATTCACAGTTGCCCCCCACCGGCAACCATAAAAATGATTTATGGGCGTCGGTGGTTGTCTGAAGACCAAATTTTGAGGATAGGCAGAGGAGGGAACCCCGCCGTTGGGTTTTTCCTTGAAATGAAATGATCGAATGCAAGGATTTATGTTTGCAATTTAAAGATGTTTTTGCCTCTTTGAGGACTTAAAAAGAAATTTTGCCTCTTAGAGGACTTGAAAAAGAGGTTTTGCCTCTTAATGAGGACTTGAAAATAGATTTTGCCTCTTAATGAGGGCTTGAAAAGATGTTTTGCCTCTTAGAGGACTTGAAAAGATGTTTTGCCTCTTAATGAGGGCTTGAAAAGAGATTTTGCCTCTTAATGAGGGCTTGAAAAGATGTTTTGCCTCTTAGAGGACTTGAAAAGATGTTTGGCCTCTTAGAGGACTTGAAAAGATGTTTTGCCTCTTAATGAGGGCTTGAAAAGAGATTTGCTTTATTTTTACTTTTCTCATTGAGAACCAAGGGTCCACCTAAAGTCGAAATGATCAAATGGCTTGGTTTTGGATGAAAAAGGGTTGGTTATTGGTTAGGGTTTCACCCTAGGTTTTATGTAAGAAAGTTAACCATTAACCGGGTTCTACCCTGGGTTTGGGTAAAAGAGATTGACGATGGTTGGGTTCCACCCTGGGTTGTGTATGTTTTTTTTTTATAACACTTGCCCCTGAATTCGACTTGGAGGATTTTGCCCCCTGCTTGAGAGAATTGATGCCCTAAATTAGCTGAAATAGAATTTCTTCTTAATGAAAGACTAAAAATTCCGTGATTACTTTTGTGATGGGAGAATGGTGAAGGTTCTTATCACTTCTTGCCCCCAGAATGGTGCTGACCAGGGAATACTTCAAAACATTGGTGTCATACTTGTCCAATCGATTGAGGAATCCACAAGAACAAGGCCACTTATATGACTCGAGGAAACGGACAATGTGGATGACATCGCTCGTCTGAAAGGATCGAAGAAACGATGGTCCGAGTGGAGACGAGGTATTAAAGAATTACCTCTCAATGATTATGTTTGACACTTTTTTAGGGATTGTTTTGACATTTTTCTCTCTCCCTCTTTCTTCGAGGAATGACTCAAAGAGTGACGCTTTCAAAACGAACTTTTGAGAATGACTCGATTTTTGTGGCCCGTTGTGGAATGACCACTGGTGATGGAGACTTGATTTTAGAGACTCGATTTAGAGACCCAAAGTTTTCTTGTAGTGAATTTTGACTCGAAGGAACTCAGTGATTCCTGGAAAAAATGATTTATATACTCCCAAGGAGACCTTTGAAAGCACCTTTTTTTTTTTTTTTTTTTTTTTTTGTGGCCTTAACTTTTGCCTAGTAGCCGCCCTTTCGGGTTTTCGACTCTAGCAGGCTCTTTGCCCTAACTTTTGCCTAGATCGCCCTTTCGGGTTTTCAGCCTAGCGGGCTCAATTCTTGCCTGAAGCCGCCCTTTCGGGTTTTCAACTCCAGCTTTTATTTTTCTTTTCTTCTCTTTTTTTATTTTTTATTTTTTATATTGGCAAAGAGAAAATGCTATTTATGATGCAAACTTATGTTTGTGACCGCGCCTTTGTGGCTGCCTACGTATCTCCAAGAACTCTTCGGGGGATGGGGAGAATCAGGTCTTTCGTAGTTCCTTCGGGGATGCGAACTTCGTGCTCGGCTGGTGCGGAATTCATCATCGTCTTGATGTTAGTGCGGAATTCCTTTCCGTCTTGGTGCGGAATTTATTTCCGGCTTGCTGCTGGGGCAGAATTCAATTCTGACTTAATTTTGATTGTGGAATTCATTTCCGATTTGACTTCTTCGGGATTCCTTCCTGACTTGATATTAATACAGAATTCATCTCCGATTTGATTTTTTTTTTTTTTTTTTTTGCGGGATTCCTTCCCAGCTGGATGTCTCTGCGGGATTCTTTCCCGGCTTGATGTTGATGCAGAATTCATTTCTGACTTAATTTCTTTCGCGGGATTTCTTCCCGGCTTGATGTCTTTGCGGGATTCCTTCCCGACTTGATGTCTTTGCGGGATTCATTCCCGACTGGATGTCTTCGCGGGATTCTTTCCCGGCTTGATGTTGATGCAGAATTCATTTCTGATTTGATTTCTTCGCGGGATTCCTTCCCGGCTTGATGTCTTTACGGGATTCATTCCTGACTTAGATGATGTTGAATCAACTTATTGACTCGAGCTCGTATGATAGTGATGACCCTAGGCGAATCTGACTTTGTTGTTGTAGTGGTTTTACCACTGGTTGACTGAAATGTGACTTGTATTCGCCACAAAGAGTTTTGAATACCCACATTGTGGCCGTAACTTGAGGGGCTTGAGTGTTGAAGAAGCTTTTATGCTTTGAGTTTATGGCTTTGCCATGTTTGAATTCTTGAGGTTAATTTGATTCCTTTTCTTGAACTTTATCTTCCTCTGAATTTGAAACTTATTTTCTCAATGGTTCTCCTCTCCATAAGGAATTTTGAGGAGACTCTTCCTTTTCCTTGTTTTGAGAAATGGTCCTTGTTTATAAGGACACTTGTACTTGTGCCATGCTTGGCGCTTGATTTTTCAAGGTGTTTGTTGTCATCCAATTTGTGGAAATGACTGCTTCTTTTAACTTGCTTTTTCAAAGTGTGAGTAGCCGCTTGGTCTTTGTCCTTATGGCTGAAATGATTTGTCATCTACCCTTGATGGTCTTGAATTTAACGGAGAGCCTGCAGTTGACCCATTTTTGACAACTCGATTTCCTGTAGCTTTGTCCTTGATTTCTTTCTTTTGTGCAGGAGTTCCTCTTTGACCCATTTTTTTCTTTTGCTTGTTTTCTTCCTTTTGACCAGGGGTTCCTTTTGTCCCGTTTTTCCCTATGCCTGCTTAGAAGCAGCCTCTCCATAAAGAATTTCGAGGCAACTGGATTCTGAGATGACTTGAGTAGTGTATGGATAGCATTGCGACTTCGTGCAGACCCAACCCAATTCCAAATATAACTTCTTTTATTCTGTCGCTTTTAAGCTCGAAATTCAAACACCTCTCTGTCAGAGCATCTTCCATTCCTGGGTTTTTGGAGAAACCATTCTGGCCCTAACCCCTTCAATCGGCTTTGCCTCGGTACTGTTTTGAAGTCTTGCGTACCCTTTGCTGGATCCTTTCCATGATTACCCTTCAAAACTTCCCCTTTGATGGTGCTTCTTAGGATGCCCCCAGCTTTGATTGATGCAGAGCAAATGAAAGGATGAATGCATTTTTCTTTGCCAATTTTTATTATCTTTTTGTCATTTTTTTTTATTTTTTTCAATTTTTTTTTATTATTTTTTTTCGATTTTTTTTTTTTTTTTTTTTTGCTTTCACAGGCAAGGATAGGGAAAGAGTATAAATATGATTGGAACGTAAACTGATCCCTTTTTATTGATAAGACAAAATTTGTGTACAAAAGACACTTAGATTTACAAATGAATACTTGAATGGAAATGAAAATGAAAAGAAAAAAGAAACTAGACCCTAAAAGATAGACTCTAGGTGGGTTGTGATGGACTAGGATTGGATTGACTGTAGTGACTTTGTTCTTCTCGATGCTTCAATCGATCAGACATGTTGTTGTTGGTCTTGAACAATACCTTTGTTCTTTTGGAGGCTTGATCTCAACCTTCTCAGACACAAACTTCATTCAATTCTAAGAAAAAGTTTGAAAGGATCGAACGATTCTTGTTCAGCAAATTTTTTTTTGCATTAATCCCATGGTTAGGCAAGGGATTGGTTGATGTTCAGCTTGCTCTTGGGGATGATGGACCCATTGTCAACTAGGTCTTGTAGACGGTTTTTCAAAGTCCAGCATGATTCGGTCTTATGCCCATGTCCTTGATGGTACTCACAGTATTCATTGGTTTTGAAATTCCGGGGCAGGGGGTTTGGTAATGGCCTTGCTTCTAAGGGCTTCAGTAAATTTGCTTTTACTGCTTCTTGGAACACCAAAAGGATTGGCATGCCGAGATCAGTATATTGCCTCCTTGGCTGATTGTTTCCCAAATTCCCAATACGTAAAGGATTCATGGGGATTATACTGGCTATTTCATTTGTCTCACTGGACCCAGCATGATTCTGCTTCTTGTATGAGTCTTCTTTGAGTTGACCCAACTGGATTAAGTCTTCCACCTTAGTTGCAGTCGCAATGAGCGATTGGAACGTAGGCAAGTACTGTGTTTGAAGATGTGACTGGTAGACAGGCAGTAAATTATTGATTATTATGTCAACTTGTTCCTGTTCAGAGGGTCGGTTGATCATTTGAGCAGCTTTGGCCCTCCACCTCGAAAGGAACGAGGAGAAGGGCTCATTGTTCTTTTGTCTAGTGGTTTCCAGCTCTCTCCGAGTGACATCCACTTCGATATTATAATGGTACTGCGTGTTGAAAGCATTGCATATGTCCTCCCAATTCTTCATTTTGGAACGATCCAAGCTTACAAACCATCTTAATGCAGCACCAGTCAAAGATTGCTGAAACAACTGAGCAAGGAGCTCGCTGTTCAGGCCAAACGGGTTGAGGGCACCTACATACATTTTCAGGTGCGTTTTAGGACAAGTGGTTCCATCAAACTTGTCCATGTTGGGCATCTTGAACTTTGTCGGCAGTCTTGCTTCGGGGAACAAGGACAAGGAGTCCATGTCCACGACTTCTTTGTGTGTCTTGAGGGCACTGATAGACCTTTCCAGGAGTTCTAGTTTCTCTCTCATTTTCTGAGCTTCCAGCTCAGAAGCAGTTCCAGAGGGCATGCCATCCAGGTTAAGGGTAGGGTTTATTGGTTCTGCAGCAGGTCCCAGATTGGAGGTAGAAGGTCCACTTCCCCCGGCGGAAGCCCCATTTCCATTACCACCACCAAGTTCGGCTATTAGGGCAGTCCTCTGGGCAGCCAATGCCTCATTCATTCTAGCCTCCATTCTGGCTTCCAATTGTTCAATGAGGTTTTGGATGTCAGACAGTGATGCCATTGGTGCAGTTGGGGTTGTTGGACTTGTGAGCTCAGTTGGTGTTTCGGGTACAGGTGGTCTTTGGAGGGGTACCTGTAAAAGGACATAGTCAAAAATGATTAGACTATAAGGTATTTTCATAGGGTATGTGAGATAGTGTGAGGTAGGGTAGTGTATGGGCGAGGTATTTGGACATGACCCTTGTGATGTGGGGTGATATTGGTATGCTAGGACACCTAGGATAGAACTCCATGGGATGTGATATGTAAGGTAGAGTGTTTAGGGCTGGACACCTCGACTTTTCGAAAGACCCTAAGTTCTCAAAAAAATTTTTTGGGCCTTAGGGGCCAAAATGTGAACTTTTGGGCCTTTGGGGCCAAAGTGTGAATTTTTGGGCCTCTGTGGCCAAATTGGGAATTTTTGGGCCTCTGTGGCCAAATTGGGAATTTTTGGGCCTTCGGGGCCAAATTGAGAATCTTTGGGCCTCTATGGCCAAATTGGGAATTTTTGGGCCTCTATGGCCAACTTGGAAATTTGTGGGCCTTCGGGGCCAAATTGGGAATTTTTGGGCCTTCGGGGCCAAATTGAGAATCTTTGGGCCTCTATGGCCAAATTGGGAATTTTTGGGCCTTCGGGCCCAAATTGAGAATTTTTGGGCCTCTATGGCCAAATTGGGAATTTTTGGGCCTCTATGGCCAACTTGGAAATTTGTGGGCCTTCGGGGCCAAATTGGAGATTTTTGGGCCTCTATGGCCAAATTGAAAATTTGTGGGCCTCTATGGCCAAATTGGAGATTTTTGGGCCTTTGGGGCCAAATTGAGAATTTTTGGGCCTTAGGGGCCAAATTGGGAATTTTTGGGCCTCTATGGCCAAATTGGAAATTTGTGGGCCTTCGGGGCCAAATCGAGAATTTTTAGGCCTCTGTGGCCAAATTGGAAAATTTTTCGGCCTTAGGGGCCAACTTGAGAATTTTTGGGCCTTTGGGGCCAAATTGAGAATTTTTGGGCCTTAGGGGCCAAATTGAGAATTTTTGGGCCTTTAAGGCCAAATTGGGCATTTTTGGGCCTCTGTGGCCAAATCTAGAATTTTTTTTGGGCCTTAGGGGCCAAAATTGGAAATTTTTGGGCCTCTGTGGCCAAATTGGGAATTTTTGGGCCTCAGTGGCCAAATTAGGAATTTTTGGGCCTTAGGGGCCAAAATGTAATTTTTCAGGTCTTAGGGACCAAAATGTGATTTTCCAGCTTTGAAAAGGAATGTTTTTTTTTGTGAAGTTATGGGATGAATGCGTGAATGCGCACGACATCACAACATAATTCATTTTAATGGAATGATCCAGCATCATTGGGTGCATACTGTCCTAAAGGATAGGTTCTATAGGCTATGACACAAATAGAGGATTGGCTTATTAAGGGACCCTTGAGCCTTGAGCATGGATATACCTAACCACATGTGAAACAAAGAGTTTCACGTGGGTCCAACAGTACGCATGCCCATGGGCCACCCCCAAAAGGATTAGGGATGGTTTGCGGCAACAGGGAGGACGCTTTGGCTGTCCGTCGACATAATCAAAGAGACCTGCCGATCAGCGCTACTTGCTATCCAGACTCAGAAGTTTGAACAGAGAGAGAAGAAATTCATTTGAAATTCATTTTTTATGTAATGGAGAAAAAGATTCTCGCAATCGTGCAAATAAATAAATAAATTAAAATGTCTTAAACAATTTGTACAATTTGAGTTTAAATTCCTCATCTTGTATTCTTAAAGAAAGAATACTTGATTTGTGCTAAGGTACCCTGCAAAATAAAGCATTGTAAAATAATGCCCTAAAGAAGGACAGGTTAGTTTACACAGCAATTGTAGTCCACTTTATGCAAAATGATTCCATAAATCCCCAGTGAAGTCGCCAAACTGTGAACCCTTCCCCAAAATATCATAGGCATGTGAATGCATGTGACAAAAGGAAGAAATGCACGTGAATGAATGAGTCGCCACCTTGTTTAATTGTTTTAGGGTAAACTAGGAAAAACCCTAAGTGACTCCAATTTTAATTAACCTAGTTACTAGATTAATTAGCCCAATGTCTAAGGCATGGTATGCAAACCCGAGATGGATCCCGAGACTATGTCATACTGCTAAACTAACCAAAATGAATGAATGTTTGCTTTGCAAGGAAGATGAAGTAATTGGACCAAATGAAATGTTTGAATGAATTCGACTTGCCACTCGGGGTGAAATCCCGAACGTGCCTACGTACTTCCGTTTGAATGGAAGATCAAAGTCAACGTAGTTCGATAGGCCTTCTTTGAAGGGCTTTGAATGGGATGCTTAATGCATGAGTGTGTGTATGCTTTGTGCATTTTTGTTTAGGCATTCTGCCAAAAAAAAAGGTTGATTGATTTAGGCACTTGGTGCCAAAATGTCGATTTTGAGGCTTTTAGCCAAAAGAATTGATTTGGGCTTATTCTTGCCAAAAGATTGATTTTTAAGGCATTTGTGCCAAAGATGAATTGTTTCAAAGCTTTTAAAGCCAAAAATATTGATTTAGGCAATTAATTTGCCAAAAGAGGTTAATTGGGCGATTGTCGCCAAGATTGATTGATTAAGGCAATTGTGCCAAAATGAATTAATTTTAAGGCTTTTAGCCAAATAATTTAATTTAAGCGATTTGTCGCTATGAAAAAGAATCAATTCTCACTTATAGGCAATTTGTTTGCCTAAAGTGATTAATTAAAGGCTTTTAGCCAAAATATTGCTTTAAGCGATTTGTCGCTGAAAAACTGATCAATTCTCACTTATAGGCAATTTGTTTGCCTAAAGTGATTAATTAAATTGAAATATAGGCAATTTATTGCCATAAAAAGAAAAAGTGTTTAATCAGGGCCTTTTAGTCACAATTATTGATTAATTAGACTTAGGCCAAAAACTGTTCAAAATGAGGCACTTTCACCATAGTTATTGATTAACTAGGCTTTTAGCCAATATTGTCGAATTTAAGCTTTAATACCACGATTATTAATTAACCGGGCACTTAAGCTTAATTTTATTTATTTAAGACAATTTTATTTGCCTGGTGGATGATATGAATGCATTTATGCCGTAATAGAATTTAGGAGGAGTAGAAAAGAAGCATGCATGAAATGCTAAAATTAAATGGGCAGAGTTTAGTTTGTGTACCTGATTTAGTCGACGGCCACTTCTTAACTCCAGGTTAAGCTCCTCGTTAAGGGAAATTAATTAATTTAATTTTAATGACCACTTAACAAAGAAAGAAAGCAATAAAAGCTAAATTAAAATGCAAAAAAGCAGTAAAGAATCGCAAGGAGCGAGAGGGAGAAGGAGCGTCCGTCAACACAGACTGAGTGAGGAAAAAAGGAGGCCCGAGGCCTGTATTTATAGGCGCAAAACGGACTGTTTCCGGTGGCCGGGTCGCCGGCCCGGCGGCCGTCCCGGCGGCCGGGTCGCCGTCTCGGCGGCCGGGCTGCCGGGTCTCGGCGGCTGGGCCGCCGACTCGGCGGCCTGCCCGGCGGCTGGGCCGCCGGGACGGGCCGCCGACTTGGCGACCTTCCCGGCGGCCGAGCCGCCGGTCCTTCGGCGACCCGGCGGCCTGCCCGGCGGCTGGGCCGCCGGGATGGGCCGCCGGCTCGGCGGCTGGCTCCGGTGGCTGAGCCACCGGGGCAGGCAGGTTCACTCCGGGGGCTTTTCCGGGAGTTCCGGATCTCCAAAAAATATTCCGGGACCAGTTCCGTGATCCTCGTAATTTTCCGGACGTTTCAAGTACCATATTGGCATACTTCCGGTGAATTTTCCGAAAGGCCTCCGGTCCGGCCGGACTGTTCGCAGTCCGGAAAAAATAGGCTTTTGAGCCTCAAAAAATTTGAGTATTCACAGGCGACTGCAGCCGCTGTCGCCGGCGGCACGGCTGCCGGCGATAGCGGCTACCGCCGCCTTTAAGGGCGGCCGCCACTGCCGCGGCCGGGAAAACCGGCTTTTCGAGTCTCAAAATTTGAGTATTCACACTTCCGACATTTCTGTCATTGTAGGAGGTCCGATAGTTGCCAAACCCTCTGTTCTTCTTCTTTTCCTCCTTATACAGCTCCTCTATGTTCAAACCAGCTCTTTGAACTAGACCAAAATCAGTGAGAGGTTGGGTCAACATTCTCTCTTTAAAGAAGGGTAACAAGCTTCTACTAAAAATTCTGATTAGCTCTTGGTCCTTCGGCCTTGTCTGGACCCTGTATAGCTTTTTTCTCCACCTTCTATAATAGTCAGAAAAGCTTTCATCCTTCCCTTGTCTCAGACTCTCCAGATCACGCAAGCCAAATTCGTCACTCTCATCAGTCTTAAAGTGCTTAAGAAAAGCGGTCTGCAGCCTGACCCAATTCTTCTGTATCTCCACATCTAGACCATCATACCACCTCCGATAATCCTTATGTAGTGTTTGTGGGAATGCTCGTAAAATATCCTCCTCATTGTATCGGTTCATTTGAGAGACCCAGAGGAATTCAGACAGATGGGAACAGGGGTCGTTATCTCCCTCAAACACAGTATGCTTGAATGTTTTGAACGAAGTGGAGCTGGTTGGGTGCAAGACATATTCGGCTATATGAAAGTTGGTGACCGGGTCCTTTTCCTTCACTACAGACATTTTCTCAACCTTGTCTTTCAACTCAGCAAGTTGCTTGATTACATCATTCTCTATTAGGACAGTGTTTCCCACAGAGGTCTGATTATCTAAAGTAGGTTCTGGCATTTGTCTCTCTTCAACCACAGGTTGGTTGCTTGATGCGGGAGGAGTTTGATTTTGTGCCCTATCTTGGGCGAGAGCAGCGGCTACAATCTGAGCAATAGTTCTTATCTGGGCTTGAGAAAATCCGGGCTCATTCTCCATATCATCAGCCATTTCCACTAGGTCTGAATCAGATTCTGAATCTGACAAACTTGAATAATCCACAGAAGTGACTGGAGTAAGCTCGGGGATTGGGGATATTCTGACTAAGCGCTGACCAGGGCGTTGGTTCCAAGCTCTCGAAGCAGTTTCCCGGGAAGGATCAATTCTGATAAAAAATGTCTGAGTCAAAGCAAGTCCTGCATGTATGCATGAGAAAATGAAAGCACATAGGATGAGAAATGTAACAGACTGATTTTTCTTTTAGTGTCGGTAATAGTGATTTACCGGTCTGTGAATAGTACCATCGGTCCGGGACTTGGTATTATTTTAGTCCGGAAAAATTACTATGCATAGTTAATATTTTATTTACTATTTTTGGAGCATGTTTGCATGATTTAGGTGGGTAGAAAATATTTAATGAATATTTTTGGAAATTATATGTATTAAATGCATAATATTTCTAGTGTGGTATATTAAGAAATAAATGAGGAATTATTTTAGTGGAGTTAATTTAATTAATTGGTGGAGTTAAAAAAGAAGTAGAAGAGAATTATTTGAGGAATATTTAGAGCCATTGGATGAGATTACTTAGGACTTGATCTTAGCCACACATTTTACATGATTTTAGGAAGTCAAATTTGACTTTGGCACTTAAAGTAAACACCACAACATTTTTGTCTTTCTTCTCTTCTCTTCTCCACGCCATTTCCATTTTCTTCCTTCTTCTTTCATTTTCTTCATTTTCTTACCTCCAAATTTACCACCAAACTACCTAATTAAACCATAGAATAGGACTTAATGCTTAAGAATTAAGGAGTAGAAGTTGAGATTGGTGATTAAAAGCAAAGAGAAGTGAAGTTACCATTGAAGCAAGTAAGTTGTGGTTTTTGAGTTTTATGAATTGTTAAGTAGAATTCATGGTTTAGACATGTTATTGATGCATTAAATCATGCTCCAACTATTTCTTTTGTCAAGTTTTGCTTGTAATGTTGATTTTTCATGCTTTGAAGAGGTTGGAGAACCATCCTCAAAGGGGAAAGAGAAAGCCAAGGAGTAAGGCTTTCCAAGCTTATTCAAGCTTGTTAATAAGGTTAGTGCAATCATAATTTCACTTGTTTAAGTTGTTTTTACATGGTTAGGGTTTTGAATATATTTTGGGAACTTTGTATGTTTTGTTGAAATTGCTGAATTTTAATGTGAGATGTGTTCTGCCGTGGGATTGGAACTCATTTTCGACCCCATTATGCTTCCCATCTGTTTCTGACTTCTTCATGAAAGTTGTAGCTCTATTTTTCAGGTTTCCAAAACATATTCTTATGTCTAATTCCAATACTTGTAGCTCAACTTATGATTTAAATACCAAAACTGGTTCTGTTATGATGTCTTACCTGTCTATCCGAAATGATTGTCCATTTTGACCACTCAAATGGCAAAATAACGTTTTATGTTCTTCATAACCGTTATAGCTTTACTTCTTATCTTTCCAACCCATCCTCTTGTGTCCAAATTGGATATACATAGCTCAACTTATGGCTGAAACACCCAAACTGACTCTGTTGTGTCAGGCCACATGCATTACTAAATTGAGTGCCCATTTTGACCACTATACTGACAAGATTAGGTTCTAAGTTCTTCATAAAAGTTGTTGCCCTGTGTCTTGAGAATTCTCTCGTTCTAGATTGGTTTCATTTGAGTGTTTGGTGAAGTAGGAATTCAAGAAAAATTGGACTTGGTTCTGCTGAATCAGGTCTGATCTGTTGGTCTGTGTTCTGAGCTTTTGTTTGCTATCTTACTGTTTGATCTGGGCTGTGGTCCCTTCTGAACATTTGTAGAATTTTGTCTTATATTTCTAATGAACCTGATTTCATTCAATTTGGAGACCCATAAGTCAACTTATGTGTTAAAAACCCTGTATAGGTCAAGTTTATGAAAATGCTGAAAAGTTCTTGATTTATGTACTTTTATACTATCTTAAGTATATATACATCTATAGTGTTTTGAGTAAAAATTTTGAACTGATGAGTGCTAAATGAAGAGGTTTTGACTAAGAATTATTGCTTTTATGAAAGAATGATTTTGATTTGGGCTCTACTAAGCATGATTGAGACGTGGTATGATGAGATGGATTTTCTTATTGTGAAGCTATGATCATATGCTAGGGTTATCAGCCCTTATAAATAGGCGGACGCGCTTATTTGTGTGATGGGGTGGTGCTTTCATAGGCCACGGTGGTGCTTTCATAGGCCACGGTGGTGCTTTCATAGGCCACGATTGTGTGATGGGGGTGGCGCTAATATAGGCCACGATCAAATCTGTTTATGTTCATTCTGCATGAGTACAAGCCTCAACAAAAAATGAAATTTTATTGTTGCTATAAAAGAATGAAGAATATTTGTATTTATAATCTTCTCATTGCTTTCAAAGTATTTGAATTAAATGAATGCGATTTCGGTATTTATATAGTTGAGTAATTTCAGATTTGACTTGGCTTTTCTATTTAATTTAATTGTTGGTTATTTAGCACCACTGAGTCTTCCACTCAGCGCGTTGATTTTTATCACGTGCAGGTTAGGAGCGGAGGGTGTTCTTCAAGACCAGAGGACAAGCATCAGAGTAGAGATCACATTTTGGGTAGGATATTTTGTAAATGGTGATTTTTGGCATGTATATAAAGATTGTATTATGGAGGTTGTATATAATAAGTTTATAATGTATTAAGAGTTATGATTATTGAAGGAAATAACATCTTATTATATTTTTGGTGTATGATGATTATATATTCCTTGAAAAGAATGTGTTTAGACTATGATGCGTATGTTGATGGATATTTAGAAGTGCTTGTGGTATGTTATGTTGAATTGGAGTTTTGGGGTTTGGAGAAAATTGGAAGTGTGTATATTTTCTTTGTGTGGCAAGTTAATTTTTAGGGGAAACTCTTGCGAAATTTTCGTAGGAATTTCCTTAAATATTATTTTCGTTAACAAAAAAAAAAAAAAAAAAACAAAACAAAATGTTAATTACTTGCCTCCTTATGAAAATTTAACCACTTCTAATTTGTGATCTAGCTTTAATAAGTGACATAAGACGGTGCTCCGGCACCGATTGTGGCATCCGCCGTCTAGTTCTCCGGGATTGGCCGGTGGGTGTTACAAGAAATGCATTTCTAATGTGCTAAAGACCGATATGGAAATAAGATCTCAATTTCAACGACTGGATCCAAAAATTCGGTGTGAATAATATGGCAATAACTTATTTTGTATTTGAACATTTTAGGCATTATCTGACGTTGACCGTTCCTTTTGGATTTACGATCAACTATTTTCTCTCGAATCCCTAACTTTTGCCTCAGAATGAAAGAATTTCCGAGCGGGATTTTTTTATTTTTATTTTGTTTCATTGTGTATTTTTTGTATCCTTACTTTTTGCCTTGGAACATATGGTCCCAAGCAGGATTTCATTTTATTTTGTTACAAATTTTGTAATCTCTCACTTATTTTCAGATAATGCGAGAAATATAAAAATACAAAGGAACTGCAACCCCCTTATATCTCCCTTTTCTTTCGGGTATAAATTCGCTATAAGTGATTGCATTATATTATTCAAAACGAATTTGAGGTCCAGTCTCAAGACCAAGGTCAAATGTCCATACCGGAAGTTAGCTCTTATTGATGCATGGCTGAAAAGAAAAATATTACGTGATGCATGAATGTCACAACATATGTACAGTTTATAACATACAGGGGAACGGGAGTTGGGAAATGCATGCCTTCCAACCTTATTTCTCCCACACATGGATTCCATTGGTATAAATTTCGACATCTGTTCCCTAGGAATTGGTCTAATTTCGACAACCAACAGGGGGTTTTGAGATTGACGACATCAACTCTCGGAAATGAATGCGGCATAACAACAGCAAATAGAACCAGGTGTTTCCTTAGGGGAAGTGACTACGGTTTTTGACTATATGCATTGGCTTTAGTCTTGTTAGGCTTACAAAGTCTGGGTTCCCCAAACAGGATTCGGGCTTTGTTGGGCCTACTCCTTTTGACGCACCTTTAAGGTACTAGGCTTGCGGTTGGTAGTAATGTTAATTCTCGGATGGATGCACCTAAAACGCGAGGTTTAGGCTAGATCCACCGTCAAAGTTAACAACAGTACCGAAGGGTGATACGGGTAGAATGTGGTGAGAAGAGAGAAATGCGGTATGAATGCAAAAATCCTAAAAAAGAAAATAAAGCAATTAAGCACATACGGACGATTAACAATTTTCCATCGGCTTTTCTAATCAATTTTATTTAGAAAAAGTAGGCTTTTAGAGTCAATTCCTAATTGCAACCACTTATTTATTAAAAATAACTGGGGATCAGTGGGTGTAAAATCCCCAGTGAAGTCGCCAAACTGTTTTCGCGCCACTCTCTTTCCCAATTTTTATGATTAAGCTTATGGTGGAGAGTTGAGAGCCTTTAAAACCCCGGAAAAGGACCTCGAAAAAGTTCTTTTTATTTGTTTAGAATTATTGGAAACCGGTGTTAAAATCTTTTGGGAAACGCAGTGCCGATAAATCGGTCTTATAAAATATTTGAGTCACCACCCATTATTTCGACAATAGGACCATTTCCGATTTTAATTTACAAAAATGACTCCATTTAACCCAATTTTTATTTAAGGCCAATTATTTGAAAAACTGGTCAGGCGAACCGTGTACGGTTCTAGGTAAGGGAATTAGGTTCGTCGGCCCGTTGGAAGCCGACGCCCGGAAAATCGGCTTCTTTTAACCTACAATTTCTAATTAATTTTATTTTAGAAAAGCCAAATTATTTAATTAAACTCAACCCGATTAAATTAAATCGATCTCCTATGTGGAAAATTAATTAATCGCCCCAAATAGGTTCATTCATTGCATTCATAATAAATCATCACATCCATCATCCACCCATAGCAGAAATAATTAAAAGACCCGCTCTTGCCTTATGGTTAAAGGCGGGCCACAAACTAGATTTAATAATATAATTTCAACAATATAAATAATAAATCCTAAAATCTCAAAATCATAGTAAATTAATTTGTTTGATTTGATTAGAACACAATCTGCCCATTATTGGTCATTTCTTGAATTAAAATTAAACATTTATTTAATGACATGAAATTAGAATAAAATAGAAAAATATTCCGGAACCCTAGAACAGTTGCGTCACGCACCTGTTCTATGAAGAACAGTTGCGTGACGGAACTCCTAGTTGCGTGACGCGACTGTTCGTGACCTTATTAAAATCTCCAGATTTATTAATTATTTATTGAGACATAACATTAAATAAAAGCATAAAATCGAAATAAAAACTACTCCCACGAACAGTTCCATCACGCAGGTGGTCCAAGCAAAGTCAAGGTCTTTTGGACATGAACAGTTGCGTCACGCAGGTAGTAGCTACATGACGCAGCTGCTCTGGTCCGTAACTACCTTTCAAACTACTCTTTTAAAATGTTCTTTTTATTAACAAATGTTTACTATAACTCAGAAACACTCATAAATGGGCAAAATGTTGTTTAATCAACACCAAACTAACCAAATACTAAGAAAATAAGATTTTTCACAAATAAATAACTAAAAATGAAAAGGAAGGTATAGATGATTACCTAACCCTCAGATTCGAGGATTGCATATGATTTAGATGATTTGGGAACAAGGCTTCACGATCCCAAAAGCGTTTAGCACCAAGTTTTAGCAATAAGAACGTTTCTTTTCTTCCTTTTCTCTCTTTTTCTCTTTTTATGTCTTTGTGGGTTTTTAAGTTTTCAACCTATCTTTCTAATGGCTTGATCTTCCTCAAGGTTACTCACTAGAGTTCTTGGGGAAAACCCTAGCCACAATAAGATTTCTCTCAATCTAAAATGCCTATGTCCAGAGAAAAATGAGAAAAAAGTCCCGTTTAGAAATGAAAATGTTGTATTTATATGGGTAGGGCAACAGAACAAAGCTGCGTCACGTAGGTAGTAGCTGCGTGACGAAGCCGCGAGCTGCGTGACTGTAACAGACTGATTTTTCTTTTAGTGTCGGTAATAGTGATTTACCGGTCTGTGAATAGTACCATCAGTCCGGGACTTGGTATTATTTTAGTCCGAAAAAATTACTATGCATAGTTAATATTTTATTTACTATTTTTGGAGCATGTTTGCATGATTTAGGTGGGTAGAAAATATTTAATGAATATTTTTGGAGAGTTTATGTATTAAATGCATAATATTTCTAGTGTGGTATACTAGAGGAATTATTTTAGTGGAGTTAATTTAATTAATTGGTGGAGTTAAGTAATAAGTAGAAGAGAATTATTTGAGGAATATTTAGAGCCATTGGATGAAATTATTTAGGACTTGAACTTAGCCACACATTTGGCATGATTTTAGGAAGTCAAATTTGACTTTGGCACTTAAAGTAACACCACAACATTTTTTTTTCTTTCTTCTCTTCTCTTCTCCACGCCATTTCCATCTTCTTCCTTCTTCTTTCATTTTCTTCATTTTTTACCTCCAAATTTACCACCAAACTACCTAATTAAACCATAGAATAGGACTTAATGCTTAAGAATTAAGGAGTAGAAGTTGAGATTGGTGATTAAAAGCAAAGAGAAGTGAAGTTACCATTGAAGCAAGTAAGTTGTGGTTTTTGAGTTTTGTGAATTGTTAAGTAGAATTCATGGTTTAGACATGTTATTGATGCATTAAATCATGCTCCAACTATTTCTTTTGTCAAGTTTTGCTTGTAATGTTGATTTTTCATGCTTTGAAGAGGTTGGAGAACCATCCTCAAAGGGTAAAGGGAAAGCCAAGGAGTAAGGCTTTCCAAGCTTATTCAAGCTTGTTAATAAGGTTAGTGCAATCATAATTTCACTTGTTTAAGTTGTTTTTACATGGTTAGGATTTTGAATATATTTTGGGAACTTTGTATGTTTTGTTGAAATTGCTGAATTTTAATGTGAGATGTGTTCTGCCGTGGAATTGGAACTCATTTTTGACCCCTTTATACTTTCCATTTATTTCTGACTTCTTCATGAAAGTTGTAGCTCTATTTCTCATCTTTCCAAAACATATTCTTATGTCTAATTCCAATACTTGTAGCTCAACTTATGATTTAAATACCAAAACTGGTTTTGTTATGATGTCTTACCTGTCTATCCGAAATGATTGTCCATGTTGACCTCTCAAATGGCAAAATAACGTTTTATGTTCTTCATAAATGTTATAGCTTTACTTCTTATCTTTCCAACCCATCCTCTTGTGTCCAAATTGGATAGACATAGCTCAACTTATGGCTGAAACACCAAACTGACTCTGATGTGTCGGGCCACATGCATTACTAAATTGAGTGCCCATTTTGACCACTATAATGACAAGATTAGGTTCTGAGTTCTTCATAAAAGTTGTTGCCCTGTGTCTTGAGAATTCTCTCGTTCTAGATTGGTTTCATTTGAGTGTTTTTTGAAGTAGGAATTCAAGAAACATTGGACTTGGTTCTGCTGAATCAGGTCTGATCTGTTGGTCTGTGTTCTGAGCTTTTGTTTGCTATCTTACTGTTTGATCTGGGCTGTGGTCCCTTCTGAACATTTGTAGCATTTTGTCTTAAATTTCTAATGAATCTAATTTCATTCAATTGGAAGACCCATAACTCAAATTATGTGTTAAAAACCCAGCAAGGGTCAAGTTTATGAAAATGCTGAAAAGTTCTTGATTTATGTACTTTTATACTATCTTAAGTATATATACATCTATAGTGTTTTGAGTAAAAATTTTGAACTGATGAGTACTAAATGAAGAGGTTTTGAGTAAGAATTATTGCTTTTGTGAAAGAATGATTTTGATTTGGGCTCTACTATGCATGATTGAGACGTGGTATGATGAGATGGATTTTCTTATTGTGAAGCTATGATCATATGCTAGGGTTATCAGCCCTTATAAATAGGCGGACGCACTTATTTGTGTGATGGGGTGGTGCTTTCATAGGCCACGGTGGTGCTTTCATAGGCCACGGTGGTGTGATGGGGATGGTGCTTTCATAGGCCACGGTGGTGCTTTCATAGGCCACGAGTATGTGATGGGGGTGGCGCTAACATAGGCCACAATCAAATCTGCTTATGTTCATTCTGCATGAGTATGAGCCTTAACGGAAAATGAAATTTTATTGTTGCTATAAAAGAATGAAGACATATTTGTATTTATAATCTTCTCATTGCTTTCAAAATATTTGAATTAAATGAATGCGATTTCGGTATTTATATAGTTGAGTAATTTAAGTTTTGCCTTGGCTATTATTGTTAATTAAATTGTTGGTTATTTAGCACCACTGAGTCTTCCACTCAGCGCGTTGATTTTTATCACACGCAGGTTAGGAGCGGAGGGTGTTCTTCAAGACCAGAGGACGAGCATCAGAGTAGATATCACATTTTGGGTAGGATATTTTGTAAATGGTGATTTTTGGCATGTATATAAATATTGTGTTGTGAAGGTTGGATATAATAAGTTTGTCATGTATTAAGAGTTATGATTATTTAAGGAAATAACATCTCATTATATTTTTGGTATATGATGATTATAGAGAATATGATCCTAGCTAATTAACAAGTACTCTTGCAAATCAACAAGGTAATCTAGCGGAAAGCATGCAATCACGAAAGTACCCGTCAATCCCTTTAACCCCCAAGTACTCTTGAAGAGAGAAAAACAAGGAATTTAGAACAAGAATCAGAAACTTACCTTCAAGTACTCTTGAAAACAACTCTGAAATTCTTGGCGCAATTAATCTTGTAGAACTCACAAGCCTAATTACTAAGGTAGATATGGTGCTGTTCATGCAAGGATGAAGAACACGGTTTGTTCTTGAAGAACAAAGAAAAACACGTTGGTTTTAATTCAAATTAATGTTGGCTGCCGTGCAGCTCTTACAATGCAATATAAATAACCTAAGCTAACCCTACTTTAGCTATTAACTTAAGTTAGCCCAGGCCTAAACCTAATGTGGCCCAATTGGTCTTAATTAAATACAAGTCCAAACTAATTAATTAAAACAAGCCTGACTTAAACATTAGCTAATCTAGGGTTGGCCCAACTCTGGAAAATAAGCCCAACCAACCTTACACTAATTAATTAAGTCCACTAAAGAATTAAACAAAAACAAGACAAATGGGCCAGAGGCCTTACACAACCCATACTTAAGCTCATAATAAAATAACAACTCCTGAATTTGCCTAAGTATAGAATCATGTAAACTTCATCAACAGGCAGCCTCTTTGCACGCCTCAAGTACCATAACAAGCTTTGGTGCTTCTTCAAGTTCAATCTCACATCTTGCATAATTATGATCTTGAAGCTCCAATGTGATTTGTTCTTGAGTAAATGCATTCAAGGCTGCTCGTAGCTTGGTTGCACGAGCTCTTGTGATTGGTCCCACGGGTAGAGCTAGAGGATCCTTCACCTTGCTCCCTTGATCCGTATCAATAGATTCCTTGAAAAGAATGTGTTTCGAATATTATGCGTATGTTGATGGATATTTAGAAGTGCTTGTGGTATGTTGTGTTGAATTGGAGTTTTAGGGGTTTGGAGAAAATTGGAAGTGTGTATATTTTCTTTGTGTGGCAAGTTAATTTTTAGGGGAAACTCTTGCGAAATTTTCGTAGGAATTTCCTTAAACATTATTTTTGTAAAAAAAAACAAAAAAACAAAAAAAACAAAAAACAAAATGTTAATTACTTGCCTCCTTATGAAAATTTAACCACTTCTAATTTGTGATCTAGCTTTTATAGTGACATAAGATGGTGCTCCGGCACCGATTGTGGCATCCACCGTCTGGTTCTCTGGGATTGGTCGGTGGGTGTTACAGTGACGCAGCTTACTTTTTGTACAGTTGCCGCGTATCCATACAAACAGTGCAAACCGTTACACGGGCCTGTCCAAATGATGTCAGCCTGGTTAGAGTTGCGTGACCAGTTCGATTCAATTTTTGGTTAAAAACACTTCTGGTTCACCGTGCTTGTTTATTCCTTATCCTTATATCATCACCGGGTTACGTGGGGACATAAAATTACGCGTCAATAGGATGTCATGCCAAAAAGTAGTTTCATGATTGTTGGTACATACAACCTAAAGTCAGGTTCTAGGGTGATTACATGCTTTGGTGGATTTGGTTTAAGGGTCCTAGTCGCTAGAGTTGGAATATACCTCGTCATTTAACCATGTCGTATCAAATGTAATGATTATGGTAAGCTAAACCCTTTACCTTACTGAAAGGATCAAAGGTGCGCTGGTCCAAGTGAGCAGCCTTCTCGACCTGAGGCAGCCCAAAGAGGAGTGCCCTTAGGTGATAATAGCAACTTGATTTTGCTTAATTCTAATGACTGAAAAAGATCTCAAATGATGCATTTGAATGAATACAAAGTGATTATTTGATTAATTCCAAACCAGAGACTCAAAGCCTACTCGATAGTCTTCTTACTAAATGTTTTAGTTTGTAAAAATGTTGAAGTCCCCAATGGAGTTGACAGCTCTGAGGCCCCTCTCGAGCGCCATGGGAAATATCCAAAGGATGAGTCAATCCAGACGTGTAACACCCGCCGCCCGATCCCGAAAGACCTGACGGTGGATGCCACATTTAGTGCCGGAGGCACCTTCCTAACCTACATATAAATCATACAATCATATTATGAATTAGAAGTGACTTAGTATTCACAAGTTTAGCAAGTAATAATATTTTGTTTTGAAAATGATTTGGGAGAGTCCTACAGAAAAACTGCAAGAGTTTCCCCTAAAAATAGAAGTTGCCAAACATATGAATACAAAGCACTCCCAAATCCAAACTCCAAACCCCATCAAACTCCAATAACAACACAATAGCACTTCTATCATTTCATATCCTGTTTTTCCCCCCCGAAAACACGAGAATCTGGTATTTTGATTGTTATTTTGTTTTGAAAAAGAGGTGATAAAACCTTTTGGATATGCGATGCCGATAAATCGGTCTTATAAATTATTTTAGTCACCACCCATTTTTTCGACAATGGGACCGTTTTTATTTTAATTTTATTAAATGACTCCATTTTAAACCCAATTTTATTTAAGGCCAAATTATTTGAAAGAAAACTGGTCAGGCGTACCAAGTACGATTCTAGGTAAGGGAATTAGGTACGTCAGCCCGTTGGAAGCCGACGCCCGGAAAACCGGCCTCTTTTAACCTATGATTTCTAATTGATTTTATTTTAGAAAAGCCAATTATTTAAACCCAACCCGAATAAATCGAACCGAGTTCCTATTTGGAAAATTATTTGATCGTCCCAAGTAAGCTCATTCATTGCATTCATTCATAAACCAAGTATCACATTCATCATTCATCCACCATATATATCAAACAAAATTAAAAGACCCGCTCTTGCCTTATGGTTAAAGGCGGGCCACAAACCGAGTTTAATAATAACACCAATAATGAACAATAAGAAAAAAATTCTAAAGAAAAATTCATAATCACCGATATTTAATTGATTTGGTTTGATTAAGACTGAATTTGCCCATTATTGATCATTTTTCGGATTGAGATTAAAAAAAAACTGCTTACTGAAACAAAATTAAGATAAAATAATGAAGATAAACTGGGAATGGGAGACAGTCGCGCCACGCAGCTGTTCTATGGAAGAACAGTCGCGTGGCGCAGCTTCTTGTCTTTCATTCTGGAACTCATAACAGTTGCGTCACGCTGCTGTTCTATGAAGAATAGTCGCGTGACGGAACTCTATCATTCGAACTGGCACTTAGAATAGTCGCGTCACGCGGTCGTTCTATGAAGAACAGTCGCATGACGGAACTCCTACCTACGTGACGGAACTGTTTATGACTTATTCCAAATCCTCAACTTTATTGATTATTTATTCAAGATATCGCATTAAATACAAACATGAGAATAAAAATATACTGAGTATGCGAATAGCTGCGTCACGCAGGTGGTCCAGCCCGAATCAAAGACTTTTGGACATGAACAGCCGCGTCACGCAGGTAGTAGCTGCGTGACGCGACTGCTTTGGTCCGCAACTACCTTTCTACGTGTTCTTTTTGTTAACAGTGATTTAACACAACTCAGAAATGCTCAGAAATGGGCAAAATGACGTTTAACCAATACCAAACTAACTAAATACTGGGAAAATGAGATTTTTAACAAATAAATGACTAAAAATGAAAAGAGAAAGTTTAAATGATTACCTTACCCTCAGATTCGAGGATTGCATGCACTTTGATTGATTTAGGAACACTGCTTTACGATCCCAGAAGTGTTTGTTATCAAGTTCTTGGAAAATAAACGTTTCTTTTTTCCTTTTCTCTCTTTTGCTCTCTTTATGTTTCCTCTTTTTTTTGTGTTTTAATTTTCAATCTATATATCTAATGGCTTGATCTTCCTCAAGGTTACTCACTTGAGTTCTTGGGGAAGAAACCTTAGCCGTAAATCAAAAAAATCTCTGCTTAAAATATTGAAGTCCAGAGAAAATGAGAGAAAAAGTCTCAAAAAGTCCCGTTTTTGCTGTAAAATGTTGTATTTATATGGCTAGGGCAACAAAGCAGTCGCGTCACGCAGGTAAAAGCTGCGCGACGAGTCCACAAGCTGCGTGACGCAGCCATGAGCCGCGTAACGCGACTTACTTTTCGTACAGTTGCCGCGTATCCATACAAACAGTGCAGGCCATTGCACGGGCGCGAGCCAGAAGTGTCAGTCCTGTTAGAGCTGCGTGACGCAGCTAAGAGTGCCGTCACGCAGGTACTAACTGCGTGACGCAGCCCTAACACGGGTCAGGCACCTTTGGGCGGTTTGGTTCAATTTATGGTTCAAACACTTCTGGTTCATCGTGATACCTTATCCCTTGTCCTCATATCATCATCGGGTCAGGTGGAGGCATAAAATCACGCGTCAACAGTTTGCCCCCACTTTATCATTAATTGTATAAACGATTAATGTTAAAGTGGTCCATTGACGCGCCTTCTATCAGGCAATCATCTCCGAAGCTCGGTTTGATCGGCTTGGAAAGATGCTGAATCAATCATCTGGTCACCTCCTAAGCTCAGTTTGATCGGCTTCATCGGTTTCCATCCAGCATGTGAATGAATTCAAAGCTCGGTTTGGTTGGCTTTGAAAACACCTCTGAGGCTCAGTTTGATCGGCCTGAAGGGCTTTGAATGTCCGGTCACCTTCTCAGCTCGGTTTGATCGGCTTTGTCGGCTTCCGTTGAATCTGAAAAGACATCCTCGAGGCTCGGTTTAATCGGCCCGAAAGACGTTGATTTGATGACAAAGTCTTCAAAGCTCGGTTTGATCAGCTTAAAGAGCTTTGATCTGGCCACCTACTCAGCTCGGTTTGGTCGGCTTTGTCGGCTCCAGTCAGTTTTGAAAAGGCATCTTCGAGGCTTGGTTTAATCGGCCCGAAAGACGTTGATTTTACCCTGGTCAACTTCGCAACTCAACATCATTGACTAGGGAAGAAGTCCCGAACAGCTTTGTAATACATCATCACTGATCGGAAATTGAAATTGTTCTGATTAGCTTCGCAATGCACCATCACTAATCAGAAGGCCCTATTGGCTTCGAAAAACCATCACCGGTTGACCTGAAAAATTGTTCACCAGAAGAAAAAGAGTCATATCCGTACACAAACGAATCTTGCCTCTTGTTAGAAAAATATTGGAACGTCACGTGTTCCCATGCATTAATTATGAAAAGGGGATTCATATTCAGGCAAAAGGTTATACTTTTGGCCCCAGTCCGGAATTTCGGCCTAGGACCAAAAATATCCACCTTTGTAGGCATAACTTTAATTAATTTGTAAAAAATTTTAATAAAAATTTCGGTATAAACGATTTAACGCAATGCGCTTTATAATACAGTAGTTAATACAATAGTTGGAAGAAAACTTACCTGAGGGTAATCTGGGCAATTTGATGTTTCTGCCCCTGTGCGGTGAGTAGATAAGGATTGCTGAAGTGTACGGGCCGCACATCGACGTCAAATTGCCGAAGTGGATCGTTGTGGGTTTTTGGAATGGGCCGCATGGGTGTGTTGGGCTCGAAAAGAAACAACGGGCCCAGTTCTCTTCTTGGGCTCAGTCGAGTGGGCTTTGGCCCAATTGGCTTACTATAAGTAACGTTTATTCTTAATCGATTCAGTTTCACTTATCACAAACCCTAAGCAATTGAGAATTCTCTGAACTTTCAACTGAAAAAGATGTCTCAACTCTCTGAAATCCCTGCCTCCGCCTATACTCCGGAGATGGAGACCCTCAGGGCCCTACCCGATATCCCGACGTTCGATGGCGAACCGGTGCCGGTGAGCCGGAATCCGCTGACCCCCGGAACACGGCCATTGCAGCTCCTTCCATTGCCGGGTACTGAGTTCCCAGTTAGGTACGAGACGAGCCGGATGCGCGGCTTTCAGTCCAAGGTAAGCAAAAATTCCTTCCTTTCTCTTTTTTTGCTTTTTTACCGCTTTTGATTCGTAGCTGTAGCAATAAGACTATATTTTTGTGTTTAGGCCTGCGTCAACAGTCGCGTCACGCAGGTAGGAGTTGCGTGGCGCGGCTGTTCTTCCATGAACAGTTGCGTGACGCAGCTGTTCTTGAATGAACAGTTGCGTGACGCAACTGTTCGAGGCGCCAGAAACCCTAGCTTGCCTTGAACCTTAGAATCGACCCTCTTTTACTGCATTAAAACTTGATTTGTTGACACTTGATTGTTGGTAGCTCTAGGCGACTTGACTTTGTTCTGAAAATTGCATGAAAACAACACAAACATAGTGAAATTAGGTTGAAATTGAACTACTGCGTACCTTCGACAGTTGCGTCACGCAGCTGTTCTTTGGAAGAACAGTTGCGTGACGCGACTGTTCGTCGACGAGGGAGAGTCTTGAACAGTTGCGTGACGCAGCTACCAAGATGCGTGGCGCGACTTCGTGGTCGCGTGACGCAACTGTGGAGTGACGTGGCGCGAGTGCTGAGGTGCGCTGCGCAACTGTACTTCTAAGTACGCAACTTGGGCAAAGTTGTGTGACGCGACTCTGTAGACGCGTGACGCGACTTTGTAGTTGCGTGACGCAGCTACGGTTCAAACCAAATTTTGGTTTTATTCATTTTCCTGCCATATAAGAAGGTAAATAATTGTTAGTATCGTATTTATTGAAATTGAAAAATTTTTCTTACAGGTTAATCTGGGCAAGGCCCGCTCGGGTGGATCGGCTACTGATACTTCCGCTTTCTGGGATTTACTGGACCCTCCTATGCGAGCTCGGGTCGTTGCTGCTGGATTCGGGGATTACGCCACAGGATTGCGTCGCACCCAGCCTCGTTTCCCGCCCGCTATGCGATATGCATTGATGGAGCGGTGGAACGATTGTACATATACTTTCGTATTCGGGTTTAGCGAGATGACTCTCACACTCGTGGACTATGCTGCGATTACTGGCCTGCGCTTCACTGGCCCGGTTCCCCCACTGGATGCTCAGTATCAGACGGCCACTCTTGGGGCCCAGCTAGTCCGTTCCTTGCTCGGTGTCACTACGCAGACCCGGTACACCGTACAGGGGTGCATGTCTTACGAGACGGTCTTTCGGTTCTGGGCCGAGAGGATCAGGACCCGCTTGGAGGCTTGGAGGGAATTGCCGGAGGAGGCCCGACCTGCTGCTCCTGCATATACTCGGGAGGAGAGGGACCAGGCTGCTCGGTCCTTCTTATTCTACATTATCTCGTCTCAGCTGCTATGCACCTCCCAGAATAAGGGAGACCCGGCGGTGCTAGCATGTCTTCGGGATCTGGGCCAGGTCGGGTCCTTCGACTGGGCCACACTCGGTTTGGCTCATCTCTATCACGGTCTGGATGTCTGGACCCGTGGTAGCGGTGAGTCGAATTGGCTGTTCATCCGACCTCTGGAGGTAACATTCTTTCACTCTTTGCCCTTTTATTCGTTATTATCAACCATCCAACCAACTGATGTCATTTCTTCCTCTGCTGCAGGTATGGTCCTATGAGTACTGTATCTACCCGGGCGGTCCGAGCGGCGACTCTCCCGTCGAGTCCAGGAGGATTCCTCGCTATCTGGCCCACTGCCCCCACACTTATGCCAGTGGCGATGATCCCGAGTACTGGCGGAGCTTCCTTAATGACCGGGAGCTGTCTGATGTGAGTACAGAAAGAACCTCTGAATCTTTAGCTTATCTTCTTTTCTTCTTTTTTTTATCTTAATACACAACAAATACTGATTTCTCCTTCTTTTGTAGTTGTCCCTGACTCCATGGGACTGTGAGGCCTGGCGGACCTATCCGGGCCGGGAGGTGGCCGAGTTGCACACCCGGTCGAGGCTGCTGATGCGCGGGTACTGGGCCGACCGGTACTTCCTAGGAGAGAGAGTCTTTGACACTCCAGTAGCTCCAGCACGGCGGAGGGTGCCTCATGCCCCTCCTCGGCATATGTGTCTGCTGGAGGGCTTGACCCGGGAGGACTTGGAGGTAGAGTACAAAGGCTTCTAGGCGAACGATTTCCTGTCCGCCGGTGACTTTCCCTCTTACTTCGCCTCTCGAATGCGCGACTTCCCGAGGTCCTCGAGTACACCCAGGTAACTCATCTGATCTTCTGGCTTATTTACTGTTATTACTATTTTCACCGTTTCAAACCACTGATGCCATTATTTTATCTGTAACTTAATGCAGGAGCGGAAGACGCACAAGACTGCGGCTCACTACCGAGATGAGGCAGCGGTTGAGGCAGGTGGCGCGGCGGCTCCGGCTGGACCGGCCGGTGTAGTGCTGGGTGACGTCCCGTTCCCACCGGACATGGAGGTGGTGTTGGACCCTAGTCTAGGTTTGGGATTTGGCGTCGTTATTCCTGCTGATCTTCGGCAAGCTCCTCCTCCGGTGCAGTTGGACCCTGAGCACGCTACACACGTAAGTCATAAACCGAATTTACAAAGTTAGAAGCATTTTACCTGAGTAGTCTTTTAATGGATGTTCCTTGTTTACAGGTGCCGGCCTAGAGATATCAGGAGATCTGCCAGCGGTTCGGGTTTGCCCGATCCTACATTGGTTGGCTCTACTCCGAGCGGCACGAGTTGGTATGAACTTTACACATATCTACCTCTTTTTTTTGCTTCTTATTATTTGGCAAACTTTCTTACATATGTCTATTTTTATAGGAGCTGGAGAATGGGAGGTTGCGAAGGCATCAGTCCCGTCAGTCCAGTGCCGTGAGCCGGCTTCAGGCAGAGGTGGAGCGGCTTCGGACGAGACTAGAGGTTGAGGGCATCCCGCTCGACTCTTCTGATGAGGATGAGGATGGTTCTTCTTCCGATGGTGCGCCACCGTCTCCACCCCATCCGACTGTTGCTGGTCCGAGCCGCAGGCAGCAGTAGTCCTACTCCACGTCTCCTCCATTTTTGGACATTTTTGAACATTTTGAACATTTATTAGTTTTTCATTATTTTTTGGACAGTTGTACAGTTATTTATTTTTATTTTTTTTTATTTATACACATTTTTTATTGTTGTGTGTGTTTATATTTTACAACTACGAAGTCTTGTTCCTGCAAAAATAAAACACAAATACAAAAAATACGAAAAAGAGGACGGTGTCCCGTTTGTTTGCAAAAACGGTGCACCTTGTTAGTGGTCCATGGACCGATTTATTATTATAAATAAAATGAATGAAATAAATTGAAATAAAGAAAGAATAACATAATGGACTTAAAATGAAATACTACAAAAATCAATCACCACACAATAGTGGATCGTATCACTTACCTGACAGGGTGATTAACGCGGTAATAAAGATTCAACCTCCTTGTTGTACAAATCGTCCTTCTTATTGATTAGTGCGACTTTAAATGCTCACCAACCCAAGTAGTCCACACATTAATGTCCTTTCAACTACTCTTGACAGTGGGCATTAAGTCGAGTGATGACAATGCTTCACTCACCGGTCCCTTTACCCTGCTATAAATGGGCATTTCCTTTCACTTTTCCTTCGCATCCAATCATTCAAAGCAGATCAATTTCTTAGTTAATCCCTTTTTCATGGCCTTCAGAAGCCAAGTCTCATCCTTCGTCCAATCCCTTTCTAATGACTTGTGGCAGATTCCCCCTATGAATCAACTTGCCTGGTTAAGGTATTTCAAAGACGTAAAACCTAATCATGGCTTCTTATCTTGGCTCATTACTCATTTTAATCCGAACACGATGGTCTTCCGATTTGAAGACTCTGAAGTGACTCCGACCTACGAAGAAATTTGTGCCGTGATGGATCATCACCCTGATCAAGACGAAACTCCGGCTTTACCCCCAGGTCCTAGGTATAATATAGTTGAGATTATGGCCTTATGTTCGATTTATTTCCCTGATGGCATAGACACGGACCAGGGTCTACCTTTAGAGCCCTTTCTCAACAAGGTTCTGTCCATGAATGTGGATCCTTCTTGGATTCGAGCTTGTTGCTTCTTGTTGCTGAATGTATATGCCCTGAAGAACCGTCAACCCGGAATTGGAGATTTCCGACTTCTGACAGTAGTTCGTGACATGCAGCTGTACCGTCGTACTGTCTTCATGATGATCATGGGAGAAACAATGTGCTGGGTGAGGGATATTGCCCTTCATATCACCAATTTCAATATTCATCATCGCGGTTGTCCAATATTGCTGCAGGCCTGGGCTTTAGACAAGTTAAGTCTGCTTCTTCCGGTCCCTGCTCGTTTGATTCCAACCTATGGTCCTGCCAACTTTCGGTCTCGGACCCGAGGACATTTCGACTTTGGCGATAACCCAACAATTCGGTGGATTTGTCCTTAGTGGAGAATTAGATCGGTCACGACTGGAAGTATGAATCTCAAATATGTGTTGTATGCCAGTCTAGACCGTTCCATGGCCTATTTTCCTGACAGGATCAGCCGTCAATATGGTATGATACAGCGCGTTCCCAGAGTCTATAACTTCGAGAGCGGTCTGATAACATCACATCTGTTGATCAGTTTGGCTGACCGTTGGCGAAATCGAAACACTGTGTATTTAGATGAAGGAACGATGCAGGATGTCGTGACACCCGCATATGTCAACTGGTTCTTTACCCCCACAATGATATCGTGTCCTGTGAGGGCTGGCCCTTACTGATAGGCCCTACTAGAATAAATTGTTGTCTTTTCTTTTTGTACCCGGGCCATGAGCTTTTATTTAAATGTATCTGCTTTTCTTTCAATTAATGACCTTGATGGCTCTGCCTTTATTAATTTCTGCTTCCTGCACATATGAATCAACAACATACAACAAACTTTTTCCTTCGGAATCATTTGTCGTGTTAGTTATTTGGGCCTCCTGCCCTTGGGTTAACAAATGAAAGTTTGTAAAGTAAAGATTATTTTGCAAAAATAAAATAAAAGCTTACGCTTGGAAACAACAAACAGTGGAGTGACTGTTTTACTACTTGCACAAATCAAACAAAAATAACAAATGTTTTCCAACAAACAGTGGAGTGACTGTTTTACTACTTGCACAAATCAAACAAAAATAACAAATGTAGCTCCTTTATGCATGCATGAACCTATGTAAGCGCTAAGGTTTATTCGTGGCTTTATATTGATCTTTCCAGGGAAATCACTGAGAAAATGGTGCCCGTCCCTCTGATCAACGTCTTAAAAGAGTTCATTGTTTAAGCAGGGCCAACAGTCGGAACATCTTAAATCAAATGAGTCGATCTTAGATCAAGTAAGCAGAGAAGAAGGTTTTGCATCCTTCGACCATAACCCCGGAACAGTAAGAAAATTTTGAAATTCAAATCTTTTATTAATCTTTCTTCTTTTCAACATTATACAGAAGTAAAGAAAGTTTATTCTAATACAATGGTCATTTGCTCTAACCACTCGATTTCCTATTCTCCTTCAAGTCGGGTTGATGGCGTTGAGTAACCAATCACACATTTATCACGAACGCATGGCATGAATTCTGCATTTAAACTAAGCACCACGCGTTGATCCTGAAAATTTTATTTTATATATATTTTTTATGCTCTAACTTTTGCCTAGGCCGCCCTTTCGGGTTTTCAACCTAACGAGCTTAATTTTTGCCTAAGCCGCCGTTTCGGGTTTTCAACTTAGCTCCCCCCCCCCCCCTTTTTTTTTTTGAAATCATCATTTCAGACGTAGAATCTTTTCATTTGGTCTTGATTGATGATTCAATTGACAGGTTCTCCTTCCATAGTGACCAATTCAGCGGCGCCTTTTGCTAATAGTTTGTGAACTCTGAACGGTCCATGCCAGTTGGGTTTAAATTTCCCACCAGGATGATGTTGGGCTTCATGGTCTAATAACCTGATCAAAACCAGATCTCTGTTCCTTACCGCCCTTGGATGTACTCGTTTATTGTAGAAACGAGCAATTCTTCTTTTTCTCATTTGATCCTGGAATTGAGCATTCAGTCTTTTCCCGTCTAAGAATGCCAGATCTTCATATCTCTTCTTGACCCATTCCTCTTCGGTCAGACCAGCTTCTACCAAAACCTTGAGAGACTTCTTTTCGAGCTCTATCGGTAACACTGCCTCCATTCCGTATACAAGTTCGAAAGGAGAAGCTCCGTTTACTGATTTGAATGTAGTGCGATGCCCCCAGAGCGCGAAAGGAAGTTTCTCAGCCCAGCTTCTGTACCTTTCACACATTTTTGACAGGATTCTTTTGATCTCCTTATTCGTAGCTTCTACTGCACCATTAGCCTGAGGGCGA